>NC_086455.1:123873474-124068474 GCF_028390025.1 Pseudophryne corroboree
GAGATAATGCCTGGCTTTTCTTATTACATGTGAATGTAATATATATATATATATACACTCACACACACAAACACACATATATATATATATATATAGGAGCGATCCCATCTGCATAGGTGTTAGTAAATGATGTGTGCTCTTGGAAGTATTGCATTACTAAAACTTGTAATGAACTTTCTACAGTATCTCCTGTTCTGCAAAACAACTCCCTTTCTTTTATCATATTTTAACTACATTTTAGCTACACTCTGATACATTGTTTGTGTGCTCTTGTACTACACTCTGATACATTGTTTGTGTGCTCTTGTACTACACTCTGATACATTGTTTGTGTGCTCTTGTACTCTAGGAATAGAACACCCAATCTGGATTTCTTCATCATTCTATGTATCTGATGTGTTCAGGGAATATTCAATTTCAAATAAGGTTCTTACAGGTTGCTTCTACAAACTTATATCTCCTTATGTTCTGTATATCAATGACTCAATGATTCTGATAGTAATAACATTGGGCATAGTTACCAAGACGTCATTTGAACATATTATTGGATCCACGATACATTTATCAAATATCAACTAATATAGTTATACGCTGTGGTGCTACTTCTCTATTTACTGAACTGCTTGTAAGAATACATTTGAAAATCGCTTTTCATCTGTAGTCAGTAAACAGGTCTATTGATGTATATATATAGGTGCACCCTGAAATAAAACTGAAATCAACAGTGGAGAGTAGTCATATTTATAGTGTGCCTGTAGTGTAGAAGTATGTGATTGATTATCTATCTATCTATCTATCTATCTATCTATCTATCTATCTATCTATCTATCTATCTATCTATCTATCTATCTATCTATCTATCTATCTATCTGTCTGTCACTTCAGGCATCACCAGTAATATAATAATCAACACTAATAAATTCATGCCATGTAAGAAATAGAAATTTATAAACACACACACACACACACACACACACACACACACACACACACACACACACACACACACACACACACACACACACACACACACACACCTGTACATACATAAATATTTAATCATATATATCTATGGTGTTGCATTTAAATACACAGACATACAGTATGTGACATATGGCGTCCTGTCACTGCCTAGGTCAGCAGCAGACGGCTGCAGATTCCACTGGACTTCTTAGAAAGTCAATATCTCACACTGACCTCAATAGTGTAAATCACACAGCTTTGCTACATATAAACTCTCAATCCTTACATTCGATCTTCTCTCTTTTCTGTCATTTATTCTCTGTAAAACTGATCTTTGTGACAAAAGCCACTTCTCCCTAATCCCAGCCTATTTAATACCCCACTCTCCTGTATCCAGTAATAGTAGCAGAGATGTTGTCACTGTAGATGTCCGTTTCACCAGGAGTAGTAAGTAATGGTTTCTAGGAAAGAGAACTAACACAAACGTGTCAGGATTTATGTTCATGTCAGTTTTCTGAATATCTTTTGATCACTGAAAAGTGGTTTGTGCACTGAGTGCTCTGCAAATAAGGGATAACAATGCGGTGACATTGAAATGCTGATGCCACCTTTATCATTTTTTTCTAAATCGATTGTCACAAACCTGGCTGTGGGTGACCTCGGTGCTATTTGGAGTGCTGCAGCTAAATCCTTTGTGATCCAAAAGTTATTCTGAATAGTTGCAATGAAGGTGTATTATTTGTTCTAGTACTGAATGAAACCTACAGATTATTTGCTACACTCAAGTAAAATAAAATAACATCTACTAACACCAATAACTATTTGCCTCCAGTGGTCGTGCTATAATAACCCTAGCTACAAGTGAGCGGGAGGCAAGATCATTAATTGATGTCTTTCACCTTACATTTGCAGGGTTATTGTGCAGTGTAGAACACCCACATGACTGATGTGGCTATTTACTCATCATTTATATTTACATAAGTCATATTTTTATTCATGAAAGGGCCTGCTAGCTTCTATGTTTTACACACACACACACACACACACACACACACACACACACACACACACACACACACACACACACACACACACACTGTATATATATAGATATAGATAGATAGATAAAGATCTATAACTATATATAGATCTATAACTACATCTATATATACATATATATTGTCTATATACATACACAGTGTGTGTGTGTGTGTGTGTGTGTGTGTGTGTGTGTATATATTGATAATGTCAATATTATCTTAAACCATAAAGCTATACCTCTAGATACACTTTTACCGTGGAGCCACTATGGACGCTAGACTGAATACAAGCGCTATGCACTTTGTACGCTATTTGCGTACAGGGTCCCGTACGTGGTACGTACTTGGCGTACACACGCCGCGCTGAGTGTACAGAGTACGCACAGCGCGCGCACACACAATTGATAATCTTTAAACCTTTTTAGTAATACAATGTAATAATATGGTTACACTTTAAACCTTTATGCAGCAAAGCACTGCAATGATGTTATACCTTAAACCTTAAGTAGCGCTGACGGTATAAAGTACCCACAGTGCGTACACCTTATCAATACTTATAAACCTTATACAGTTAAATACGCTTTAAACCCTTGCAGGAAAGTGAGGACACAACACCGATATGTAGTTGAACCACAGGGTTCTAAGGCCACAGTGGATTATTTGAAAGGGAATAACAGTACAAGTTATACACTACAGACCTAACAAGATAAATCTACAACAGAATAATGGCTACAGAGAATGTACATACGTGAGAATGTTCGCAAGCGCAACCCGGCCGGTCCTCCACTTGTCAGGTAGAAAGCGTTCAGAGTCTTCTGACCGGCCAGGCAACAACGGGCTTTTTATACACAACTTACATACACAATACAATGGTCACTGTAATCTCATTGTCCATTGGACACAGAGGTGCATCTTTACATTACAGGAGAGGTCATAGGTTGATTTGAAAAGGTGGGCGATGTCTTTCTCAACTGCTCTTGGGGGTGGTATCCTCTGGATTCCCGCCGCATACATAATATACAGTAAATACAGTTAATATCTATATTCTACTTTTGCACATAACTATACGCAGGAACATGTGATCTTTCTCTAACCAATACCGGAATGTTACCCTTAAAATACCCTACAGCTGGATACTAGACATCACCTTATAACCTTTGTCTGTCCCTTCCTATCATGCAAAGGCGAATCCCTTAGTCTTGGAATCATTTAAACTGTTGATACTTGCGGATGTGGTGTAGGGGAACTATGTGTACAAAATGCACTATTTGGGTTAAATATGTAATGTTCTGATAACCCTCTATGCGCTCACAAACTCCGCCGTAAATACCCATACCACGCACATGATCGCAGGAGCGATCCTACGCAAATTGCGGATATGTGCACGCACGGCGGAATAAGTGCACGCGCAGCGGGCATGTGTATGGGGTTAGTACATGGTGTATGCATTTACAATATTTTTCGACTTTGACAGTCCACCCTTTGGCAGTCAACAATAACTGCCACTATCTAAACATTAAACAGAAAAATATACAATACAATATCTACAAATGATTGGATGGTATGAGGAGAGGTGTAGGTGAGAAATGTATGACCTAGTGAGATAGTAAAAGCATGTATGTATGAATCCATGTCTGAGGGGCATGTATCATCATGCCGTATATGTTCTAGATAAGCTTCGAGGTATTGCGAAGTATACATTAAATCCTTCTCATCCCGTATTAAGGGTCTGTAAGTGGGCCAACAAACACTACCGAGCTCTTTTCGGCTTCTTGTTCCAACAAATGGGGTGCACATTTAGATGATGATACATGGAGGGGGAACATATGTGAGTGCTAATATATGTGGATATTACCTGTCGACTATGTGTGTCACTAACTGAAGGTTGTAGTGATGAAGATAAGACACATATGTACAATACATCCACATAACATTTGCGTAATCATTCTTGGGTGTTGATCGAAGTCTCTTCCGGATGGGTGTATTTTTGCTGAAACACAGGAAAAACGGGTGAAAGAAACGGGCCGTGGAAGTCGTTTGCAATCCTTATCACAACATCGTTTCTATAGATGGATCATAAATTAAATCTGCTGCTGTAGCAATGCCCCCGCTCCTTAAACTCATCACTTTTGTACTGCGCTTGTGCCGCGTTAAAATTCGAACACATCTAAATATCAAGCCAATAATTATGACGACTCCCAGGATACAAAGGAGAAACTTTCCTACACTCATGATTACATTTTGAGCCCATTCTCCTAAACCTGAGAACCAATTGCGTGGGTTCAACCATGAGACCCAGCCGGTCAGTTCATTACTCACAGCAGTCAGGGTAAGGTTGTGTCTCCGTCGGAACTCCCACTTCAACTGCAAGATATCGTCCATCTTTTGATCAATGATCTCAGTTGGGTCGTCAGTGCTGTTTGCAATATACGTGCAGCACTTCACACCATATTGAGTTGCCAATGTGACACAGTACCCTCCCGTCACGGCTGTGATATAATTGAGGACCATCCTGTGCTGGATCAGTTCCGTTTTGTAAGCTTGCAACTCCCTTCCCGTATACCTGAAGGTGTCGTCATACATCTCAGTGATATTATCTATCAGGTTCGCTAGCGCATGGATGTACCTATAATTTATAATTCCTCTGGCAGTACGGGTGATATCTAATGCGAGAAGGAATTGAATCCCAGTGGATTCGTGGATCAAATCAGAGGCTACGTGCTCTGTCCTATCTATAATGTGTTTCTTAACGATGTGTTCATAATGAGTATGAGTATAAGGAGCTTGAGCACTGCGGTGAACGTCTTTCATCTTATCATGGGTTATGGTCAAAACCTCTGGCAACACTCTTCCAATGTAAACAATCCCTCTGAGTTTGGGGCAAGCCACTTATACGCCTTCCTCCCACATATGAAATAAGCATCATCGGGGAGAACATATGGGACAGAATATAACATTACCTTATTGCAAACCTTCCAAGTGAAAAATCCTATCCCTATCTCTCTCATCTGTTCAGTACACGTATCAGGCTGTATGATATGCGCACAGTACCCTGGTGATACTTCTCCAACCCGCATGGTCTTACTTCCTTGAGTATACCTATACCGAAAATACCTTCCACTAATGGCTATTTGGCGTATAAGTTCAAAGTCTACGGGTATCCTATCAGCTCTGTGCGAAAATGCCATGGTTTGGTTATTCCATGTCACCTCCCAATTTCCCGGCTTTCGGGAATTGGAAATGTTGAAACATACTAAGGATCTATCCACATGGTACTGGTGGAGCTTCAAACTAGGGGGCCTAGAAATATTAAATTTCTTGTCCACCGGTCTCCCACCCCGTAATTCAAGTACCTCATCTATTGTTAAGGGATACGGCACTAGTCCTGACTTGCTCTGACCTTGAGGTACTTGTGAGCACACCCAGCATTCTGTCTGGTTTAAGACATTACCCACTAGAGCAGAGGTTCTCAAACTCGGTCCTCGGGGGCACACACAGTGCATGTTTTGTAGGTCTCCTCACAGAATCGCAAGTGAAATAATTAGCTCCACCTGTGGACCTTTTAAAATGTGTCAGTGAGTAATTAATACACCTGTGCACCTGCTGGGTTACCTGCAAAACATGCACTGTGTGTGCCCCCGAGGACCGAGTTTGAGAATCTCTGCACTAGAGAGTGGTAATCACTCAATGGATGACGGTCCATGTTGATATTAAGGCTGGACTGACATCTCTGGATGCACCCATCCTCAACTATGTTTTCACAATTCCTACAAATGCAATCTTCCTCAGCCAATAACCCTTCACAGTGCCTCCTAGTTTCCTGACTACCAGATCGTTTTCTGATACTCGCCTTTGCTCGATGGATGTGTTGCTCTTGGAATTCTACAAATCCGTCCTTGCCATCAGAACCCATTCCAGATCCTTTCTCGATCTCTTTGGTACTCTCACCAAAACAGACTGTTCTCGTCAACAACAGGATTAACAGGAAAACCCGGAATGCAGTCTCTTGGGGTAAGTCCATCTTGTTAAGGGGAGAGAAAGGGAACAAGAAGGGGGAGGAAAGGAAGGTAATGGGAGATGGAGAAAATAATAAAAGGGAAAAAGAAAACTGGTACGACAACCGCCTCTGATCTTATTGTTCTCCGCGCTCAGGTGCCGTGACAACAGTCCTGCCTCTCAGCCTTCCCGGAACAGACACTCCAGTGATACGATGTTCTCTACACTCTGCTCTTTGTCACAGGCTCTCTCTGGGTCAGTGACCTTCTTACAGTGGGACGAGTGGACCCAAGTCTCTCTCTCGGCAACCTTTAATGCTGTCGTGCTGGTTAGTAAGACTTGGTACGGTCCTTCCCACCTGTCAATGAGGCAACCTGAGCGTAGAAAATTTTGAATCATTACATAATCCCCAGGTTCAATGTCATGACAATTACTGTTTGGTAGGTCAGGAATCACCAGCTTTAGATTTCTGTTTTGATTCCTCAACTGCTTGCTCATCTTAACCAAATATTTTACAGTCACCTCGTTATTGCATTTCAAATCATCCTGGGGGTCAATCATTACATGGGGTTGTCGACCAAAAAGAATCTCAAAGGGTGATAGGTTAAGTGGGGACCTGGGAGTGGTTCTGATGCTGTACAATACAAGTGGCAAAGCTACTGGCCATAACAATCCAGTTTCAGCCATTACTTTGCTCAGCTTGTTCTTAATAGTGCTGTTTACTCTTTCCACCTTCGCACTCGCCTGTGGGCGGTACGGAGTATGCAGCTTACTATTAATTCCCATCAGTTTGCACATAACCTGAAAGACTTCACCTGTAAAATGGGTACCCCTATCGCTTTCAATTATTCTAGGGATACCGTATCTGCACACAAATTCCTGCACAATTTTCTTTGCAGTGAACGTAGCAGTATTTGTGGCAGCGGGGAACGCTTCTACCCAATTTGAAAACACGTCAATACAGACTAACACATATTTAAAATTTCTGCAGGGTGGTAACTGTATGAAATCAATTTGTATTACCTGAAAAGGGCCGTCTGTCGGCAGGATATGGGATGGTTCTGTTGGTATTGACTTTCCAATATTCTTCCTCAAGCAGATAAGACATCTCATTGCTCTCTTACCCGCATGAGAAGAGAATCCTGGCGCACACCAGTAGGCTCTCACCAGCTTACACATACCCTCTTTGCCCAGATGAGTCAGACCGTGTGCCGCCTCAGCTAAGCTTGGAAGATATGCTCTGGGGGCTACTGGCTTACCCTGTCCATCTGTCCAGAGTCCTGAGGACTCCTGGCCATATCCTTTTGACTTCCAGACTGCCTTTTCCTGTGGAGAACACAAATTTTGCATTTCACTTAATTTTTGTGTGTTGACGGTGTTGAATACCATCAGTGATGTGATATCTGTTTGTATGGGGGTGCTGGCTGCTGATTTAGCAGCTTCTTCTGCCCGGCTGTTACCAAGTGACACTGGGTCTTGACTGTAAGTGTGGGCTTTGCACTTGATAACAGCCACTCTGTCTGGTTCTTGTATCGCTGTTAGAAGTCTTTTTATGTGGGATGCATGCGCTACCAGTGTGCCAGCTGCTGTCATGAAATTTCTGAGGCGCCATAGGGCCCCAAAATCATGCACTACTCCAAAGGCATACCTAGAATCTGTATATATATATTGGCTGACTTACCCTTGGCCAGTTCACACGCTCTGGTTAGGGCGACCAGCTCAGCAACTTGTGCTGAGTGCGGTGGGCCCAGGGGTTCAGCTTCTATGATACCTCTGTCATCTACGACTGCGTATCCAGTACACAGGTCTCCCGAGTCCGTCTGTCTGTGGCAACTACCGTCAGTGTAAAAAGTGAAATCTATGCCTTCCAGTGGGTTGTCACTAATGTCGGGTCTTGCAGTGAAAGTTTGGTTCAGATATTCCATACAATCATGTGTGTCAGTGTCTGTACTAAATCCTCCTTCACCATCATTCTCATCCTCCACCCTTTGTGCCTGTCCAGGCACACCTGGTAAATAAATTGCAGGATTTAGTGCGCTGCATCTCTTTATGGTGATGTTTACAGGGTCCATTAGTGCTAATTCCCACCTTGTAAACCGTGCAGATGAGACATGTCTGGTTTGGGCAGAGTTCAGTAAGGCTGACACTGCATGAGGTGTATGGATGGTCAGGTTGTGTCCTAACACTACGTCTTCGCTTTTACTCACTAGCAAAGCTATCGCTGCAACACTTCGCAAGCATGTGGGGAGAGACCGCACTACGGTGTCCAACTGTGCACTGTAGTAAGCTACCGGCCTGCTGGCATCACCATGTCTCTGGGTTAGGACACCTGCTGCGCACCCAGCGCTTTCCGTACCGTACAATTCAAAAGGTTTCCCATAATCTGGCATGCCTAATGCAGGTGCCTGTGATAAGCACTGTTTAAGTCTCTCAAATGCCAGTTCGGACTCATCTGTGTGAGAGATCCGATCTGGTTTGTTCGAGGAGACCATTTCCTGCAAAGGTAAAGCCAATATGGAGTACCCTGGGATCCAGTTTCGGCAGTACCCACACATTCCAAGGAAAGTGCGGATCTGTTGCTGGGTTTGTGGCAGAGTCATGTCGCGAATCGCCTGTATTCTATTAGCGGTGAGATGTCTAAGTCCTTGTGTCAAGCAATGTCCCAAATATTTTACCTTGGTCTGGCACAACTGCAACTTGTCCTTTGAAACCTTGTGTCCCGTATTAGAAAGGTGAAACAGAAGCTGTTTCGTGTCTTTCAAGGATGCTTCGAGTGAATCAGAACACAGCAGTAAGTCATCTACATACTGTATTAATACTGACCCGTTCTCAGGTTGAAAGGATTGCAAACAGTCATGCAAAGCCTGGGAGAAAATACTTGGGCTGTCAATGAAACCTTGGGGAAGATGAGTCCAGGTGCACTGTACTCCCCTGTATGTGAATGCAAACAAATATTGGCTGTCAGGGTGCAGAGGGACCGAAAAGAAAGCAGAACAGAGGTCAATGACAGTGAAAAATTTTGCAGTAGGGGGTATTTGCATGAGAATGACAGCTGGATTTGGCACTACGGGGAATTGGCTCTCAACTATCTTGTTTATCCCCCTTAGATCCTGCACTAGCCTGTAACCCCTCCCCCCACTCTTTTTCACAGGGAAGATGGGACTATTGGCAGTGCTGGACGTCCTAACTAGGATGCCCTGTTGTAGCAAGCGCTCTATGACTGGGTACACTCCTAATTCCACCTCTGGCTTCAGAGGATACTGTGGGATTTTTGGAGCTATCCTACCATCTTTTACTTGCACTACTACAGGAGCTACATTTGCCATCAATCCAGTGTCTTGTCCATCTTTGGTCCAGAGGGATTCCAGTATCTGGGAGATCATTTCCTCTACCTTGGATGGCCACCTGTCTATAACAGCAGAGTGTGACATTAACCTTTGTGGGGTGTCTAACATATCCTGCACTTCCTGAACATGATTCTCGGGTATATCCAAGAAGACACCCTCAGGAGTACAATATATGACACACCTCATCTTACACAATAAATCTCTCCCTAGTAGATTAGTCGGAGCCGATGCAGCTAGCAAAAAGGAATGCTTGGTCTGCAAAGGCCCTATCGTAATCTCCGCTGGTTTATTTAAAGGGTAGTGTTGCACTATTCCTGTTACTCCCATGGCTGAAATTGTTTTACCCGTGGTTTTCATACCTACCGTTGAATTTAACACTGACCTGGCCGCCCCTGTATCTACAAGAAAAGGTAGTGATCTACCAGCTACATCAAATGTGACCTCAGGTTCACTACCTAGGCTAGCAATCAACTTCACTGGCTGCAGACTACAGGTGTGGCCTAACGCCTATTGAATGTTGTGACCCTCCCGCAGCGCGCTGGCAGCTACAATATGTGAGGGGGGTAGCTGAGAATTTTCAGAGGTCTGCCAGTCCCTCCTAGGTGGGTACCTCCTTGTTTCCCCTGCATGTGGCTCATAACTCCTCCTATGCGATCCCTGATCCCTATTACGTGTATCATAATGTGGTTCGTGTTCTGGTCTAGGGGGTCGATATACCTTATGTGTGTCCTTATACCTACAATTCCGTGCATAATGTCCTTCCTTCTGGCATGTATAACATTTTACTACATACGACTTACCATCAGGGGTCTGGGGTTTCGGCTGATGTGGCTTCGTTGTCAGGGCTTTTATACTTACTGTCATCAGCTTATCCCCCTGTGACTCCCTGTGCTTAATGATGTTCCGATCGTGCTCGATAGAGGACTCTCTTAATGCAGCCACCGAGATACCTCTCCAGTTAGGTTGAGTGGTTTGTACCCTTGTTCTCAATGTTTCTTTTAAGCCGTCCATTAATACTGACACAGCTACCTCCCTGTGGTGTACATTTTCCTTAATGTCCTCGACCCCAGTGTATCTAGCCATTTCCTGCAGTGCCCGATGGAAATATTCAGACGCCGTTTCACCTTCTTTTTGTCTTATGGAAAAGATTTTATTCCATTTGACAACAGTAGGGAAATATACTCCTAATTGTAGATTGATCTGTCGTACATTCTCCTGAGTGTATTCATCAGTGAGAGGTACTTCTACGTCTAATTTACAATCAGTAATGAATTTCACGGGGTCAATATTGGAGGGTAAACATGCCCATAGCACTGTTCGCCAATCTTTGTTTGTGGGTTCGGTGGCGTTACCTAATTCTCTAACAAACCTCTGACATGCGGCTAGATCCTTTCTGGGATCGGGAAATTCAGACATAATTGTCCTCAATTCTGTCCGGGACCAAGGACAGTGCATAGCAATGTTCCTGACGGGAGTGACTCCCTGAGCGTCAGTCCTCCCATTGGGTACTGCGATCACCCTGACAGGATTTAGTTCAATTACATCATTCTGAGTTGCTTCTACAATGTGAGGTGCAATTGTCTCTGCATAATGTACTGTACCGTACTTACCTGTGGACACGACCTCACCTACTCCTCCGCTAGGGGCCTTCACTACTCTTATTGGTTGGTCCATGCCCACCTGGGTGTCTTGTATGGTGGCTGCTAGAGAGAGTGCCGATATCGTGCTGGGCTCATCTTCTTGGTCGCAGTCCTGAGGGAAGTTTAGAATGGGATACCACTTGCACGGGTTAGCATTAATACATTCATCAACTTTATTCTTATCATATATCAGTATGCCATTATCTGTAGCCACTTTCTCCCCTGTAATATACGGTGGTGGTGGTGCGGTTGCCATCAGTTTCCTGCTAGGTTTAGAACCGGCTGCATGAGCTAGTTCCCTCTGCATATCACCCTCCTGCTGCCATAAATGTAAACAGCAGTTATAATTATGTGTGACACAGTTGCTAGGTTTTAATTTTGAGACTCTGTGATAGTGTAGGACCTGCATGAAGATGGGGTACCTTGGCGAGTGGTTTGCAGGCTTCCGTGCATTGGCCAATTCACTAACTAAACCCCCATCATTTATTTATTGATGTTGTGAAAATAAGTGAGCTTGCTTTGGTGAGTGCTGAACTTTCTGTTTGTATATTTTTAAGTAGGTGGCCATGGGCCACATGCACCCCACCCTATGAGTGGTGAGTGCAGATACTGCACCCCGCTTTTGGGGTGGTGAGTGCTGTGGTTTTACATTTGTTGGTATATTGTAGGGTTAATCTTTGGTTAACTCATATTAACTGTGGCCACAAGCTTTGTTCATGCACCTCTATGCAAGCCCAATTATCTTAAACCTGAGTCAGCTGTTCTTTAGTAATTTATCAGCCAGTGTCAGGTGACTAGTGTACCTTTAAAAGCCATGGAGTATTTGGCAGATACACAGTAAACCAATTGGGCATATTTGCAGTTATAATTATGTGTGACACAGTTGCTAGGTTTTAATTTTGAGACTCTGTGATAGTGTAGGACCTGCATGAAGATGGGGTACCTTGGCGAGTGGTTTGCAGGCTTCCGTGCATTGGCCAATTCACTAACTAAACCCCCATCATTTATTTATTGATGTTGTGAAAATAAGTAAGCTTGCTTTGGTGAGTGCTGAACTTTCTGTTTATATATATATATATATATATATATATATATATATATGTATACCTTTAGTGAGATAAATAATACATATTGGGTGTGTTACTACATAAAGAAATATCTCAATTCTTCTGTTGTTCTACCCTTTATTGAAAGCAGGTATTGAAGGATGGTGCTTCTCTATACTGCAGCACTCTGGGTCAGTTCAGAATATAGAAGCTTGTGTGATCAGTTTCTCAGGGGTGGGAGTTTTTTTTTTGTTAGAACTGTTAATGTTGCTCATAGCAACCAATCAGATTCTACTTAACATTTATCTAGCCTCTTCTAGAAGATAATAGGTAGAATCGGATTAGTTGCTGTGGGCAACATCACCAGTTCTAACAAACTCCCACTTTAGTAAATTCACCTCTCAGTGTTTTAGTTAAACAGTAATGCTAGGTAACAACAATGCTCTCTGAGGACTGCAGATTGATTAATTAATATAGCTTCACTGCCAGTGACATCACAGCAATTGTAACTGACATGTTGGGCTTTATCGTTTGAGCTTTTGTCCTACATGAGCTCTAGTTTAGACAGTGCCAGAAGCTGGGAGGTGGCTGTAGCTGTGGTGGGTAGGGGGTAGTTAATTAAAGTATACTTTTCAATAAAACAAGTGGAATGTCACTGTAAGACTTAACAATGTATTTACCTCTAGGCTTCATATATGGAAATTGGGGTTTAGTTTTTAATTTTCAGCCTAAAGATTAAGATGCCACTTATAAATAAATCTCTATTAGGTTAATTTACTAAGAACATAATATTGTACTGTGTTAAGCATATTAAGTTTTGTTTCAATACCTTGCGTAATCAGATACAGTTCTTAGAATCAAGAATTTAACGTGTAGCCAGGGGTACATTTGAAACCTTTTGAAGGCTATGCCCAAAGCCATCTCCTAGGGGGTCTTCTCTAGACCCCTATAATGTTCTACATACAAGTAACATTCCAATTTTCTTTTACACTTAATACAACAACTGCGCATTGTCCCTATATGTATAACAAGTAAAATTGCTTAGAACTATAAACTATTGTTACTGAGATGACACTTTTATGATCTGTCTTCACTGGTACTTTTTGTTTATGTGGAGCTATTCATCCAGGGTATATCATACTGCCATACATGTGCCTGTTTTCCCATGTATGCCTTGGGTTCTTGTATGGCTTATCCCCCACAATGTAACCTTTGTAGTGCACCCAAATGGCTGCCTCACCTGGTGTGCCCGTGGCTGGGATAAAAAATACATGGAACTGACGGTAATAGTGGGATCTTACTCCTAGCTTTAGGAAGCTGCAACCACACATTTTGTGTCATCTCTTCTGGGCGTGACCTATTCCACCCAGGGTAATCCTAAGTACTGCGCCCAATATGGCTGCCTAGCCTGGTACCTTTTGTGGGTGGAATCAGTGCCGTAACTACGTATGTGTGAAGAGGGCAACCTAAGGGCGCATTGCGCATTGTGACCCCCGATTGGCCGCACTATACGTGTTGCAGAGCTGTCTGCTGTAGGCAGCACCAGCGGCAGATTTTTGAATTTTATTTATAATGCAGAAAACCGTCACCTGACGCTGCCCGGACAGGACTCCACAATACAGTACTTTACTGCCGGGTGCCGCGTCTCATTTGTGTGGTGGACGGCTCCCTGCATGCTGCCCAGAGCTCCGCCTCCCACACAGATCCCAGGCCAATGGCGATGGGGTGGGTGTGCCAACGAATGTCAGGCATGGACTGGAGGATTGTGCGGGAGTTGGGACAGAGGAGGAGGTGGACAGAAGAGCAATTAGCAGTGCAGGTAAATGTCTCTTCATGCCCACATGCACACCGCCTCCCCGCCCACTCCCCGTGATCACATCCCTCCAGAGCAGCAGCACCATCAGTATCTCCATAACGATCACCCTCTCTTCAGTCACCACCCCCCTAATAGCACTCCATCTCCCCCTTAACTCTGTGATTACACAGAGATGATATGCCACGGATTATATGCAGTTTAGGGACACATATAGTTGCTGTGATCACCTTATGGGGTTGTGTAGAGAAAGCCTGCGGTCAGGATGCTGCGGTCAGATCTTGACGGTCAGAATCCCAATAAGTATACTTACCTTCTCTAAATGTTCCCCTAACCCTCCCTGCAGCCTGAACCTAACTCTCCATGGTTGCGAGTGAACCTAACCCTCCCTCCCTACAGCCTAAACCTTGCCCCCCTCCCCACAGCCTAACCCTAACCCACCTCCCAGCTGCCTAAACCTAACCCCCTGGGTGCAGCCTAACCCTTACCATCCCCCCATAGCCTAAAACTAACACCCCCAGTCACCTTCCCTCCCCCACGGCTTACCCCTCCAGTGTCCCTTTACTTGCTCATTCGGAATCCCGGCAGTCTGGATTCCGGCGCCGGGCAACTGGCCCTATTTGGAATGCCAGTGTCAACGTTTCAAGGCTCGCAGGCCTTTTCGTCAGGACGCATATAACAGTGTCAAGTGAATACAGAGCATATATATATACAGGTTGAGTATCCCATATCCAAATATTCCAAAATACGGAATTTTTGGAGTGAGAGTGAAATAGTGAAACCTTCGTTTTCTGATGGCTCAATGTACACAAACTTTGTTTAATACACAAAGTTATTAAAAATATTGGCTAAAATGACCTTCAGGCTGGGTGTACAAGGTGTATATGAAACATAAATGCATTCTGTGACCTGGGCCCCATCGCCCATTCTAGACCTGGGTCCCATTGCCATGATATCGCATTATGTTATGCAATTATTCCAAAATACGGAAAAATCCGACATCCAAAATACTTCTGGTCCCAAACATTTTGGTTATGGGATAATCAACCTGTATGTATATATAAATATAAATAATAATAATTAGTAGGGGCCTACAATGGTGGCTACACACAGAGGTCAGATTTTACATTTGTGTATGTTTAAGTAGAGTACATCATACTTCCCAATATTGCTGCCCCCTCTTCTGGGAGGGGGCAGCCTGGTCGGCGAACAGGAGAACATGTCCGGTAGTGAGGGGGCGCGTCGGGGGCATGACAGCATGAAACACGTAATTGTGCTCCACCCCCGCTATCCAGTGCCAAGGAAACAGGTGCTGGAGAGCGGGGGGCGGAGCTATGATGACGCGATTCAGCACGAATCGTGCCATCGGTTCCCCTTTGGACCCCCCACTGGTGCCTAGTTGTGGGCGGCTAAAGGGGGTTGCGGGAGCTGGCGGCGGATGTGGGACACTTGCCTACCTTTCCGGGAGGCCGGGAGCGTCACCCGATTTTCGAGAACCTCCCGGCCATTCCAGGAGGGTAGGCAAGTATGGAGTACATATGTGGATGTAATTCAGAGTTGATCGCAGCAGAAGATTTGTTAGCAGTTGGGCAAAACCATGTGCACTGCAGGGGGGGGGGGGGGGGAGATATAACATTTGCAGAGAGAGTTAGATTTAGGTAGGTTATTTTGTTTCTGTGCAGGGTAAATACCGGCTGCTTTATTTTTACACTGCAATTTAGATTTCTGTTTGAACACACCCCACCCAAATCTAACTCTCTCTGCGCATGTTATATCTGCCCAGTGTCGGACTGGGGCATGTAGGGCTCACCGGGGGAATGCAGTGGTAGGGGCCCATGTTTAGGGGTGTGGCCAGTCTGCAGAGGGGGTGTGGCCTGATATATCATTGGTTTGACTAACCATTAGAGAGTGCAGCATCTGGGCCCCTTCATAATTATATACAGTAAATTCAGCTGCTGCATGCATGATAATGTACCAGATTAATAACAGCAATGCACTGTAGAAAATACACCATAGTACAGTATAAGGTAACATATGCATAATGTATAATTCAAGTGCATAGTCTGGAACCTGATCCTTAGAGCAGGTGGTGGGCCCCCGGGCAGTGGGGCCCAATGGTGGTTTCTCCTGTACCACTGTGGGCCAGACCAAGCCTGTATCTGCCCCCCCCCCCTGCAGTGCACATGGTTTTGCCCAACTGCTAACAAACTTGCTGCTGCGATCAACTCTAAATTACCCCATGTGTATAAGCCAGCATGCAGCTGTAGCTCCAAAACAAAGGGACGAAGGTGGGTGATTGCATTAAATAAGAAGGTGTATTGTGAATAGAATGTAAAATGAAAAGCAGTGGTAGGGGGCGGGGCCCCTGTGTGTGACCAGTCTCCAGAGAGGTTGTGGTCAGTTTCCAGAGGGGGTGTGGCCAGCCACTACAGAGGTTTGGCTAACCATTAAAGAGTGCATGGTCTGGGCTCCATCATAAATATATGTAGTAAATGCTGCTGGTGCATGCAAGATAATGTACTATAGTAGTAATAGCAATGCACTGTAGAAAATACATTATAATGCACAGGACTATTGTGTAACATATGTATAATGTATAATTCAAGTGCACAGTCTGGAACCTGATCCCTAGAGGAGGTGAACCCTCAGACAATGGGATGGATGTGGGTCTCCCCTGTACCCCTGTGGGCCAGTCCAACCCTCATACCCTGATTGCTAGCAACTTTCCATGTGGCGGAGCCTGAGTATGTAACTGAGCAACTATGGGCAAGTCAGAGTCATACACATCTCAGCCAATCTCCACTTGTGCCTAAGTAGCTGTAACTGGGCAGTGACTGGGCATTTGCATGTAGGATAAATGAGCTGCAGGCATGTCGTGGGAGTGTACATGGTATTGCTGTCTGTGCAGAGGAGAGTGGATGATTTCAGACAGATCTCTTGCACCCAGCGGCACTGAGAGGTGATGGGTGGTGGGGGTGAGTGGGGCAAGCCCAAATTTCCCAAAAAGCAACATGTGTACCAAGGGGGCCTTTGAACGGGCCCCACAAAGAAATACGGCCTGTCCAAAATGTTCACAAAGTAGCACTGTGCGACTACCACGTGACATCATGACCTCACGCAGATTTGCCCGTGGCCCGGCGTCCCATTGTCTGCACTGTGTATGTTAGGCACTTGTAATATACATATATGTTCACTCCCCACTTCCCATAAATAATACATTTTATAGAGTACTTGAAAAAAAAAAGTGTGTGTGTGTGTGTGTGTGTGTGTGTGTCTTACTGTCTACCTGTATGCTTATCTATCAATTGCAGGGTTATATAATTGGGTAGTCAGTGTTTGTCTTGTGAAATTACCTTGGCACACCAGTAATATTACAGATATAATAAGCAGTCACCCTGAGCTTGCAGTGTGAAAATGCAAATGAAAGCCCTGTGCCACACAGCCTGGGAGAGATAAGCCCACCATAGTCTGAGGTGAGGACTCATCACCATTGTTACATGTCATAGGCACTAAGCAGGGCCAGTCACACACATTACTGTGCTCGTACAATAATCCACCACACCACAGCCCCCACTGCAGATGCCATCTCGCAGCAACCTTCTAATACCTGGCACTCTTTCATATCACAATTGTGTGTTATATGTAAGGAACAACGGAGAGAGGACCATGCACCTTTATAGTACTAAGAGGGAAAAACATAGATTTAGGGTATTAGGGTTCATTTAGGGGTTTGGGCATTATAGATAGGGTATTAGAGCTGGTGTAGTGGTTTGGGCAAGGGTATTGGGGTTAGTTTAGGGTGTTGGGTTAGTAATAGGGTATTAGGGTTTGTTTAGGGTTTAGCAGATGGCGTTTGGGGTTAGGGACCGGGTATTGGGGTTATGGTTATGGTGAGGCTTGGGGTTAGTTATGAGTTTGGGTCAGGATTAGGGTAGGGATGATATGTGTACTGGATTTACAGATCTAAATATCTTTGTGTAGATTCAGGCCCAGAGTATACAATTTTCAACTGCTGTGTAAGGTGGAATTGCAGTCTCCTTTACACACTCATCCATACACCAAGATACTGTCCAGTCCAAGAAATGCAAGGTCCTGAACCAATAATCCTGACAATGCTGCCTACTGATTAATAACAACTAGTGACAATTTTGTAAAGTTCTTTGATAGGATGCAAAATAGTTGTAGACACAAAATGATTTCATCCACTGTATGTGGGCGGTCGGTTTACTTTAAATGTGACAAAGGTGTCAAATCGGCTTCCAAAAGACCTAGGACCTGGTTAAGATTTGCATGCAATGCCAATGTACATGCAACTAAAAAATGATTGGTAGACTGCGCACATGCACCGCGATTGCACTACCAAGAACCTTTTGTGATGCCGCCTGCAACCAAGAATGAAAATATAGTGCTTTGCATTGTGTGAAGGAGAGGGGCCCAAACTGGTATCTTGCCTAGGGCCCCATCAGGTCTAATTCTGCGCTGTCCCCCCTCTCATCGCAGAAAGCCAACCAGGAGAGTGCTGTTCAGTGCTGTGTGCTGAGCTGGGGAGAGAGGCAGACGCAGTGGCAGCCTGTCCTCTCTCTTCCTGTGTGGCTGGGGAGTGAGCGATCGCATCCCGGACCCTGCCACCCGCCGGCCCTGGCCAATGGCACCCCCCTGTGTGGAGCACGTGGCTGCTTCACGGACACACAGAACATGTACCAGGGTGTCCCCTTCTTGTACCAGGGATGCCAGTTCTGTTGGCACCGCTGCTTGCACCAAGGATAGGTCTGGTACAAGTCTACACTGATAGTGATGACAGCTACTGTCACCAGTCGTTAGATGGAGGCAGTGCGGTCGCAACTCTGAGAACAGAAGGATATTTGCATTTATTTCTGCATGCAGAAGGCTGCCACAGATGCAGCCAAATTGCTTGCTACGCTGAATCAGGCGCTACGCATAACAGTTCCTTTACATAAGTGTGAATGGCAATGAAACAAAAAGTGGGGATGGTATCAAAATTCCACCAGTCACCGTCCTGACGTTCACAATCCTGGTAAGTGTTTCAACCCTAACCCACTCCTCTCACAGCCTAACCCAACCCCCCCCCCCCCCCCCCCCACAGACTATCCCTAACCCTCTCCTCCCCCCACACCCCAACCCTCCCCCCCACAGCCTTATCCTAACCCCCTCCTCCTCCTACAGCCTATCCCTAACCCACCCCTCCCACAGCTGATCCCTAACCCCCCCCACCCCCCCCCCGGCAGTCTAACTCTAAACTCCTCCATAACCACAGCCTAACATTAACCCTGCCCCCCCAACACAACTCTAACCCCTCACAACCACAGCTTAACCCTAACCTTCCACCTACTGCCTAACCCTAACACCCTATCCCCAGTACCATGCTGACCGAAAAAGGGCAAGCATCCTAAAATATAAGACGCAGTGGACTGAAAATGTGGATTTAACTCGTGTGGAAGTGCTGCATGCAAAATGTTACTTGTGGCACAGACAGACTGGTATCCAATTAGCTGCGAAGAAACGTTGGCCTAGGCATTTCTATCATGGGCACACATTGCACACGGCCTCTCCAGGGGGGACCCTCACCGCACACATTGCACCCATATTTTAATAATTACCTCTCCGGAGTCCAGCATCGGGCGCTGCAGCCGTGGCAAAAAAAAAATCACTTCCAAAATGGCTACCCCGCATTCGCAGTAGGAAAATTGTCTCCGGACCATGGTGGGCACTATGTTTCCAGAGACCTACGCATGTGCAGTAGACTCTGGCACAATGCTGGCACTTACGGCGAGCTGTGGAGAGGAGGGGCCCACCCGGATTCTGCACACAGGCCCCCTCCTCTGTTAAGACGCCCCTGAGCATCGGGAGTTAAAAACTGATGTTTTTCGCGATGGTTCTTGATGTTTCTGGGGTATTTTTTTCTGGCTGTTCTATTAGGATCACCCGAAATACATACGTTTTCTCACTGAACCTGTGTTTTCACTGGCCGCAACCCCGATTTCACATGAAGATGGGTCTGCTTTCGGGGATTTGGTTTTGGTTTCCATGAGGCAGGTGAAACATAATCTCAAAAGCTCAATGGATATTCCCCCTGGCGAGACAATTACCCGCAGTATTTTACCCCCCAATGTCTATATTCTGGACAAAGTTTTGATCCCTTCGGTCATGTATGAGATCTATTATTTGGAATGCAGAGGAACTTTTCTGGAATTTGAGGCACCATGACTAAAATATACTAAATAATATTTAAAAATGATCCTGAGAGAGCTTTCCACATGAGAATGGGGGTCATTCCGAGTTGATCGCTAGCTGAATTTGTTTGCAGCGCAGCGATCAGGCTAAAAAATGGCAGTTCTGCACATGCGGTGCAATGCGCACGCGCGACGTGCGGTCACAACAAACGATGTCGTTTTACGCAGGGTCTAGCAAAGCATTTCAGTCGCGCTGCTTACCGCAGAGTGATTGACATGAAGTGGGCGTTTCTGGGTGGCAACTGACCGTTTTCAGGGAGTGTGCGGAAAAACGCAGGCGTGCCAGGAAAAACGCAGGCGTGGCTGGGCGAACGCTGGGCGAGTTTGTGACGTCAAAAGAGGAACTGAATAGTCTGAAGTGATCGCAAGCGCTGAGTAGGTTTTGAGCTACTCTGAAACTACACAACATTTTTTTGCAGGCGCTCTGTGATGCAACCGTTCACACTTCTGCTAAGCTAAAATACACTCCCAGTGGGCAGCGGCATAGCGTTTGTACGGCTGCTAAAACTAGCTAGCAAACGATCAACTTGGAATGACCCCCAATATCTCTAGCTTTGCTCATGGGAATACCCCATTGCTCCTGGCATTACCCTCCTTATTGGACAGTTTAAGCGCACTCCCCACAGTGACTGTATGGAGAGACACCTAGCGAATGAAATGATCGCAGAGCAGCTGAGATTTTACCTTTTTGTTTCCATCTGGTTCTTAGAACTTCAGCATAATCGTTTGCAGCATATCAGAACCCATGCATGATTTTTTATTTATTTATAGTAGATGGATTCACTTGTACTGTATCAGAAATAGGCCTATTATGTTAAATGATTATTGTGTTCTATAGCACCTATTATGTGATCACTTCAGTACTTGACAACAGATCATTTCGTCTGACCATATCTACCATTAATAGAGTGTATCTATAGATATTACACATGTGCAGTGATAGGGACGTATCGACCTTCACATCATTCAGTTCTATTGCTCATCTGTCCCAGACACCTGATCTTATCTCGGCAGCGATGAACGTTGTTTTCCTTATCTCAGCATACCTCGCCTTTCACGTTCCTTCCTTGAGATCAGGATTGAGGGAAGGTAGAAAAAGATCAGATAGAGGTTAGTCTTAAGCAGTACATAAAACAGGTTCCCCTTATAAAATATATATTATTTCCAGTTATAGCTGTATTCTGCAGTACACTGGTATATCAAATATAATTTTTTTTACTCCTTATTAAGGTGGGCCTGTCATATTATAACAATGTTTTTTTATTTCAATCAATATGCTATACATGGTTTCACCATATTTGTTCCTGGCATTCCATTATTAATGCCAGAGGTATCACATGCAAAAAGAATATTTCAGGAACCATTCCTGGTTTACATGCTATGGTTTCTCTTTTTCTTAACAATTTGTTTGCAATATTGCCAGCTCTGCCATGAAATTAAGCAAACCTGAGGGACAAAATCATTAGGTTTTAAATTATTTGTTCACAGTGGTAACTAGAGATGTGTGCTGGACCATTTGTGCTGGATTTCGATTTGGCTCTGATTTGTAATCTGGTTTTCAATTTGGATTTGGATTTTTTTTAAAATTGACAAAAAAAGCTAAAATCACATAATTTGGGCTTTTTTTTTAGAGATGAGCGGGTTCGGTTTCTTTGAATCCGAACCCGCACGAACTTCACTTTTTTTTCCACGGGTCCGAGCGACTCGGATCTTCCCGCCTTGCTCGGTTAACCCGAGCGCGCCCGAACGTCATCATGACGCTGTCGGATTCTCGCGAGGCTCGGATTCTATCGCGAGACTCGGATTCTATATAAGGAGCCGCGCGTCGCCGCCATTTTCACTCGTGCATTGAGATTGATAGGGAGAGGACGTGTCTGGCGTCCTCTCCATTAGAATAGAGATAGATAGATTAGATAGAGAGAGATTGTGCAGAGTCGCAGACAGAGTTAGTTTACCACAGTCAGTGACCAGTGCAGTTGCTAGTTAACTTTTATTTAATATAATATATCCGTTCACTTCTCTCTGCTATATCCGTTCTCTGCCTGAAAAAAAAAACGATACACAGCACAGTCAGTCACACAGTGTGACTCAGTCTGTGTGCACTCAGCTCAGCCCAGTGTGCTGCACAGTCATCAATGTATAAATTAAAAGCTTATAATTAATTGTGGGGGAGACTGGGGAGCACTGCAGGTTGTTAGCAGGAGCCAGGAGTACAATTATATTAATTAACAGTGCACACTTTTGCTGCAGGAGTGGTGACCAGTGCCTGACCACCAGTATAGTATTGTTGTATACTACTAATATCTCTTTAAATATCAACCAGTCTATATTAGCAGCAGACACAGTACAGTGCGGTAGTTCACGGCTGTGGCTACCTCTGTGTCGGCACACGGCAGGCAGTCCATCCGACCAGAATTGTATTATTTATTATTATATACCTACCACCTAACCGTGGTTTTTTTTTCATTCTTTATACCGTCATAGTGTCATCCTAATTGTTACGAGTATACTACTATCTCTTTATCAACCAGTGTACAGTGCGGTAGTTCACGGCTGTGGCTACCTCTGTGTCGGCACACGGCAGGCAGTCCGTCCGACCAGAATTGTATTATTTATTATTATATACCTACCACCTAACCGTGGTTTTTTTTTCATTCTTTATACCGTCATAGTGTCATCCTAATTGTTACGAGTATACTACTATCTCTTTATCAACCAGTGTACAGTGCGGTAGTTCACGGCTGTGGCTACCTCTGTGTCGGCACACGGCAGGCAGTCCGTCCGACCAGAATTGTATTATTTATTATTATATACCTACCACCTAACCGTGGTTTTTTTTTCATTCTTTATACCGTCATAGTGTCATCCTAATTGTTACGAGTATACTACTATCTCTTTATCAACCAGTGTACAGTGCGGTAGTTCACGGCTGTGGCTACCTCTGTGTCGGCACACGGCAGGCAGTCCGTCCGACCAGAATTGTATTATTTATTATTATATACCTACCACCTAACCGTGGTTTTTTTTTCATTCTTTATACCGTCATAGTGTCATCCTAATTGTTACGAGTATACTACTATCTCTTTATCAACCAGTGTACAGTGCGGTAGTTCACGGCTGTGGCTACCTCTGTGTCGGCACACGGCAGGCAGTCCGTCCGACCAGAATTGTATTATTTATTATTATATACCTACCACCTAACCGTGGTTTTTTTTTCATTCTTTATACCGTCATAGTGTCATCCTAATTGTTACGAGTATACTACTATCTCTTTATCAACCAGTGTACAGTGCGGTAGTTCACGGCTGTGGCTACCTCTGTGTCGGCAGTCGGCAGGCAGTCCGTCCATCCATAATTGTATTATTATTATAATATATACCACCTAACCGTGGTTTTTTTTTCATTCTTTATACCGTCATAGTGTCATACTAGTTGTTACGAGTATACTACTATCTCTTTATCAACCAGTGTACAGTGCGGTAGTTCACGGCTGTGGCTACCTCTGTGTCGGCAGTCGGCAGGCAGTCCGTCCATCCATAATTGTATTATTATTATAATATATACCACCTAACTGTGGTTTTTTTTGCATTCTTTATACCGTCGTCATAGTGTCATACTAGTTGTTACGAGTATACTACTATCTCTTTATCAACCAGTGTACAGTGCGGTAGTTCACGGCTGTGGCTACCTCTGTGTCGGCAGTCGGCAGGCAGTCCGTCCATCCATAATTGTATTATTATTATAATATATACCACCTAACCGTGGTTTTTTTTTCATTCTTTATACCGTCGTCATAGTGTCATACTAGTTGTTACGAGTATACTACTATCTCTTTATCAACCAGTGTACAGTGCGGTAGTTCACGGCTGTGGCTACCTCTGTGTCGGCAGTCGGCAGGCAGTCCGTCCATCCATAATTGTATTATTATTATAATATATACCACCTAACCGTGGTTTTTTTTTCATTCTTTATACCGTCGTCATAGTGTCATACTAGTTGTTACGAGTATACTACTATCTCTTTATCAACCAGTGTACAGTGCGGTAGTTCACGGCTGTGGCTACCTCTGTGTCGGCAGTCGGCAGGCAGTCCGTCCATCCATAATTGTATTATTATTATAATATATACCACCTAACCGTGGTTTTTTTTTCATTCTTTATACCGTCGTCATAGTGTCATACTAGTTGTTACGAGTATACTACTATCTCTTTATCAACCAGTGTACAGTGCGGTAGTTCACGGCTGTGGCTACCTCTGTGTCGGCAGTCGGCAGGCAGTCCGTCCATCCATAATTGTATTATTATTATAATATATACCACCTAACCGTGGTTTTTTTTTCATTCTTTATACCGTCGTCATAGTGTCATACTAGTTGTTACGAGTATACTACTATCTCTTTATCAACCAGTGTACAGTGCGGTAGTTCACGGCTGTGGCTACCTCTGTGTCGGCAGTCGGCAGGCAGTCCGTCCATCCATAATTGTATTATTATTATAATATATACCACCTAACCGTGGTTTTTTTTCCATTCTTTATACCGTCGTCATAGTGTCATACTAGTTGTTACGAGTATACTACTATCTCTTTATCAACCAGTGTACAGTGCGGTAGTTCACGGCTGTGGCTACCTCTGTGTCGGCAGTCGGCAGGCAGTCCGTCCATCCATAATTGTATTATTATTATAATATATACCACCTAACCGTGGTTTTTTTATACCACCTAACCGTGGCAGTCCGTCCATAATTGTATACTAGTATCCAATCCATCCATCTCCATTGTTTACCTGAGGTGCCTTTTAGTTCTGCCTATAAAATATGGAGAATAAAAAAGTTGAGGTTCCAAAATTAGGGAAAGATCAAGATCCACTTCCACCTCGTGCTGAAGCTGCTGCCACTAGTCATGGCCGAGACGATGAAATGCCAGCAACGTCGTCTGCCAAGGCCGATGCCCAATGTCATAGTACAGAGCATGTCAAATCCAAAACACCAAATATCAGAAAAAAAAGGACTCCAAAACCTAAAATAAAATTGTCGGAGGAGAAGCGTAAACTTGCCAATATGCCATTTACCACACGGAGTGGCAAGGAACGGCTGAGGCCCTGGCCTATGTTCATGGCTAGTGGTTCAGCTTCACATGAGGATGGAAGCACTCAGCCTCTCGCTAGAAAACTGAAAAGACTCAAGCTGGCAAAAGCACCGCAAAGAACTGTGCGTTCTTTGAAATCCCAAATCCACAAGGAGAGTCCAATTGTGTCGTTTGCGATGCCTGACCTTCCCAACACTGGACGTGAAGAGCATGCGCCTTCCACTATTTGCATGCCCCCTGCAAGTGCTGGAAGGAGCACCCGCAGTCCAGTTCCTGATAGTCAGATTGAAGATGTCAGTGTTGAAGTACACCAGGATGAGGAGGATATGGGTGTTGCTGGCGCTGGGGAGGAAATTGACCAGGAGGATTCTGATGGTGAGGTGGTTTGTTTAAGTCAGGCACCCGGGGAGACACCTGTTGTCCGTGGGAGGAATATGGCCGTTGACATGCCAGGTGAAAATACCAAAAAAATCAGCTCTTCGGTGTGGAGGTATTTCACCTGAAATGCGGACAACAGGTGTCAAGCCGTGTGTTCCCTTTGTCAAGCTGTAATAAGTAGGGGTAAGGACGTTAACCACCTCGGAACATCCTCCCTTATACGTCACCTGCAGCGCATTCATAATAAGTCAGTGACAAGTTCAAAAACTTTGGGTGACAGCGGAAGCAGTCCACTGACCAGTAAATCCCTTCCTCTTGTAACCAAGCTCACGCAAACCACCCCACCAACTCCCTCAGTGTCAATTTCCTCCTTCCCCAGGAATGCCAATAGTCCTGCAGGCCATGTCACTGGCAAGTCTGACGAGTCCTCTCCTGCCTGGGATTCCTCCGATGCATCCTTGCGTGTAACGCCTACTGCTGCTGGCGCTGCTGTTGTTGCCGCTGGGAGTCGATGGTCATCCCAGAGGGGAAGTCGTAAGCCCACTTGTACTACTTCCAGTAAGCAATTGACTGTTCAACAGTCCTTTGCGAGGAAGATGAAATATCACAGCAGTCATCCTACTGCAAAGCGGATAACTGAGTCCTTGACAACTATGTTGGTGTTAGACGTGCGTCCGGTATCCGCCGTTAGTTCACAGGGAACTAGACAATTTATTGAGGCAGTGTGCCCCCGTTACCAAATACCATCTAGGTTCCACTTCTCTAGGCAGGCGATACCGAGAATGTACACGGACGTCAGAAAAAGACTCACCAGTCTCCTAAAAAATGCAGTTGTACCCAATGTCCACTTAACCACGGACATGTGGACAAGTGGAGCAGGGCAGGGTCAGGACTATATGACTGTGACAGCCCACTGGGTAGATGTATGGACTCCCGCCGCAAGAACAGCAGCGGCGGCACCAGTAGCAGCATCTCGCAAACGCCAACTCTTTCCTAGGCAGGCTACGCTTTGTATCACCGCTTTCCAGAATACGCACACAGCTGAAAACCTCTTACGGCAACTGAGGAAGATCATCGCGGAATGGCTTACCCCAATTGGACTCTCCTGTGGATTTGTGGCATCGGACAACGCCAGCAATATTGTGTGTGCATTAAATATGGGCAAATTCCAGCACGTCCCATGTTTTGCACATACCTTGAATTTGGTGGTGCAGAATTTTTTAAAAAACGACAGGGGCGTGCAAGAGATGCTGTCGGTGGCCAGAAAAATTGCGGGACACTTTCGGCGTACAGGCACCACGTACAGAAGACTGGAGCACCACCAAAAACTACTGAACCTGCCCTGCCATCATCTGAAGCAAGAAGTGGTAACGAGGTGGAATTCAACCCTCTATATGCTTCAGAGGTTGGAGGAGCAGCAAAAGGCCATTCAAGCCTATACAATTGAGCACGATATAGGAGATGGAATGCACCTGTCTCAAGTGCAGTGGAGAATGATTTCAACGTTGTGCAAGGTTCTGATGCCCTTTGAACTTGCCACACGTGAAGTCAGTTCAGACACTGCCAGCCAGAGTCAGGTCATTCCCCTCATCAGGCTTTTGCAGAAGAAGCTGGAGGCATTGAAGAAGGAGCTAACACGGAGCGATTCCGCTAGGCATGTGGGACTTGTGGATGCAGCCCTTAATTCGCTTAACAAGGATTCACGGGTGGTCAATCTGTTGAAATCAGAGCACTACATTTTGGCCACCGTGCTCGATCCTAGATTTAAAGCCTACCTTGGATCTCTCTTTCCGGCAGACACAGGTCTGCTGGGGTTGAAAGACCTGCTGGTGACAAAATTGTCAAGTCAAGCGGAACGCGACCTGTCAACATCTCCTCCTTCACATTCTCCCGCAACTGGGGGTGCGAGGAAAAGGCTCAGAATTCCGAGCCCACCCGCTGGCGGTGATGCAGGGCAGTCTGGAGCGACTGCTGATGCTGACATCTGGTCCGGACTGAAGGACCTGCCAACGATTACGGACATGTCGTCTACTGTCACTGCATATGATTCTCTCAACATTGATAGAATGGTGGAGGATTATATGAGTGACCGCATCCAAGTAGGCACGTCACACAGTCCGTACTTATACTGGCAGGAAAAAGAGGCAATTTGGAGGCCCTTGCACAAACTGGCTTTATTCTACCTAAGTTGCCCTCCCACAAGTGTGTACTCCGAAAGAGTGTTTAGTGCCGCCGCTCACCTTGTCAGCAATCGGCGTACGAGGTTACATCCAGAAAATGTGGAGAAGATGATGTTCATTAAAATGAATTATAATCAATTCCTCCGCGGAGACATTGACCAGCAGCAATTGCCTCCACAAAGTACACAGGGAGCTGAGATGGTGGATTCCAGTGGGGACGAATTGATAATCTGTGAGGAGGGGGATGTACACGGTGATATATCGGAGGGTGAAGATGAGGTGGACATCTTGCCTCTGTAGAGCCAGTTTGTGCAAGGAGAGATTAATTGCTTCTTTTTTGGGGGGGGTCCAAACCAACCCGTCATATCAGTCACAGTCGTGTGGCAGACCCTGTCACTGAAATGATGGGTTGGTTAAAGTGTGCATGTCCTGTTTTGTTTATACAACATAAGGGTGGGTGGGAGGGCCCAAGGATAATTCCATCTTGCACCTCTTTTTTCTTTTCTTTTTCTTTGCATCATGTGCTGATTGGGGAGGGTTTTTTGGAAGGGACATCCTGCGTGACACTGCAGTGCCACTCCTAGATGGGCCCGGTGTTTGTGTCGGCCACTAGGGTCGCTAATCTTACTCACACAGCTACCTCATTGCGCCTCTTTTTTTCTTTGCGTCATGTGCTGTTTGGGGAGGGTTTTTTGGAAGGGACATCCTGCGTGACACTGCAGTGCCACTCCTAGATGGGCCCGGTGTTTGTGTCGGCCACTAGGGTCGCTAATCTTACTCACACAGTCAGCTACCTCATTGCGCCTCTTTTTTTCTTTGCGTCATGTGCTGTTTGGGGAGGGTTTTTTGGAAGGGCCATCCTGCGTGACACTGCAGTGCCACTCCTAGATGGGCCCGGTGTTTGTGTCGGCCACTAGGGTCGCTAATCTTACTCACACAGCTACCTCATTGCGCCTCTTTTTTTCTTTGCGTCATGTGCTGTTTGGGGAGGGTTTTTTGGAAGGGCCATCCTGCGTGACACTGCAGTGCCACTCCTAGATGGGCCCGGTGTTTGTGTCGGCCACTAGGGTCGCTAATCTTACTCACACAGCTACCTCATTGCGCCTCTTTTTTTCTTTGCGTCATGTGCTGTTTGGGGAGGGTTTTTTGGAAGGGACATCCTGCGTGACACTGCAGTGCCACTCCTAGATGGGCCCGGTGTTTGTGTCGGCCACTAGGGTCGCTTATCTTACTCACACAGCGACCTCGGTGCAAATTTTAGGACTAAAAATAATATTGTGAGGTGTGAGGTATTCAGAATAGACTGAAAATGAGTGTAAATTATGGTTTTTGAGGTTAATAATACTTTGGGATCAAAATGACCCCCAAATTCTATGATTTAAGCTGTTTTTTAGTGTTTTTGGAAAAAAACACCCGAATCCAAAACACACCCGAATCCGACAAAAATAATTCGGTGAGGTTTTGCCAAAACGCGTTCGAACCCAAAACACGGCCGCGGAACCGAACCCAAAACCAAAACACAAAACCCGAAAAATTTCAGGCGCTCATCTCTATTTTTTTTGTTCCTAGAATATTATTAACCTCAATATTACACTAATTCCCACTAATTTCCAGTCAATGTTGACCACCTCACAGCTCACAATATTATTTTCACCAAATGCTGCAGTGAACTGGCTGTTTACTAGGTGACAGAGCAATGGCACAAGCACAGAGCAGTTTATAGCACATCTATGAAACATTGGCCCTCATTCCGAGTTGATCGCTCGCAAGGCGAATTTAGCAGAGTTGCTCACGCTAAGCCTACGCCTACTGGGAGTGTATCTTAGCTTCTTAAAATTGCGACCGATGTATTCGCAATATTGCGATTACAAACTACTTAGCAGTTTCAGAGTAGCTTCAGACTTACTCGGCATCTGCGATCAGTTCAGTGCTTGTCGTTCCTGGTTTGACGTCATAAACACACCCAGCGTTCGCCCAGACACTCCCCCGTTTCTCGGGCCACTCCTGCGTTTTTTCCGGAAACGGTAGCGTTTTTATCCACACGCCCCGAAAACGCCGTGTTTCCGCCCAGTAACACCCATTTCCTGTCAATCACACTACGTTCGCCAAGGCGAAGAAAAAGCCGTGAGTAAAAATACTATCTTCATTGTAAAATTACTTGGCGCAGTCGCAGTGCGAATATTGCGCATGCGTACTAAGCGGAATTTCACTGCGATGCGAAGAAAATTACCGAGCGAACGACTCGGAATGAGGGCCCTTGCCACAGCGTACTGGGGTATAGTGCATATAACAGTACAAACAATAGATCTATATATTTTTTCTCTTTCTTTTTTGAACTTGCAGCTCAGTTCAAACTGCGTGGAGTTATAGGACTTTGAAAAAGGGCACTAAGGTAAAGCGCACCAAACAGTACAAACAAAATGTATATATATATATATATATATATATATATATTAACTTGCAGCTTGTTTCAAACTACATGGACCACAGTGCTTATAGATGCACGTGAACAAAGTGCACTAAGGAAAAGTACACCAAACAGTACAATTTACAGCAGAATGCAGTGCAGCATACAGCAGTGTGCCTCCATACACAGTCACTATACAGAGCACAGCCACTATTGAGTCTGGAGTCTCTGGACACAGCACTGCTAACACAGCAGAGTATAGTGCAACAAACAGCAGCATGCCTTGAGTGAAATGGCTTAAAGTTCTGCCCATGGTGCCTTATATGGAATCCGACACCAGAAGGATGACGATCGGCCTCAACATGGGATCCGAGTCTGGTGGTTACAACTCGGATCCTGAGAGTTGGGAACATTTCGGATTTTAAGAAATCTGAACCGCCGCTCTCTAGTGGTAACATGGTTTTTTTGAGATGGCTAAAGACTAGAAAGTGAAACGGAATCTACAGTTTATGAAAAAAACAGCATTTCATTTGTGGGTAAGACGTTCTGGCAAAGATGTAGGGTAGAAAAAGTAAGAACAACAATGTCCAGCCTACTGACATTTTATCAGTTTATCGCCTACATTACTGCTGGTTTATGATCGCACAGAGCCGTAACTAGACATTTTGGTGCCCTGTGCCAGAAAGAGCGTTGGTGCTCCCCCCATATGTTAAATACGAACAGTGAATTCTGTTATTATGGCACACAGTAGTACCCCTTATACACAGTATGGCACACAGTAGTACCCCTTATACACAGTATGGCACACAGTAGTACCCCTTATACACAGTATGGCACACAGTAGTACCCTTTATACACAGTATGGCACACAGTAGTACCCCTTATACACAGTATGGCACACAGTAGTACCCCTTATACACAGTATGGCACACAGTAGTACACAGAAGATAATACTAGTGTGTGAACTGGATTTTCATTGTTGAGGCAGTACCGTTCTCTTGGACTATAGACATACAGACATTCAAGATACTAGCAAACAGTAGCATATTACTGTTGTATTATCATATGCCCTCCATTAGCTATGCTGTTCTTTGCCACATTATATATTCGTGCCCGTTTCAATTTTTTTCTTGTAATATTTATATAACATTGTTTCCAGTCATTTCTACCAGTAACATACAACACTTGCAATTAACTGCACTCAACAGTCCCTATTCAAATCTAAATTAAATTGAGAATATATGGAAATATATATATTTTTACTTGCAATACAATATAACAATCATAGATTTATTATCATCTTTTTATATAATATCTTCTATACAGTGCTATCAAGTGAAAGCTTAACTACACACACAGATGGCATGGGCGCAAGCATGAAAGCCCCGTATCCCTATGCTTCCTTGCCGGTGTGCACGCTGCAGGGAGATAGAAGGAGAGTACAGGCTGGCAGCATGCAGTGCACCTGGAAAAGGTCCAAGTTCCGCCTGGCTCCCAGCTGACCCTTGTAAGTCTGTGTATGACTCTTTCCTCCGCTCCATGCCAGTGGTGGCAGATGGCCGGAGAGCTGCCGTGCAAAGAAGCAGCAGCACTATAATAAATTGAGGCAGCGGCCAGTCCTGCCCACAAGCCACCTGCTCCGTGGGCAACACACCTTCAGCACACCTCTAGTTACAGCTCTGTAATCACACTTAGCTACTTATAATTTTTTTGGGTAGTCCCCAACACCCCTGGAAAAGTGGGCGGATCCCCTGGACCCAACCGACTTCCTAGTGGGCAGGATAGGGAGATAATCCCAGGAATAGCAGCTCTGTATGGAGGGGGCAGGGCTAAAATTATGCAAATTGCCATAATTTTAACCCCTACCCTTTCCTCAAGGACCCGTGAGTCACAGGATTTACCATGATGGGGGAAGTGACAAATGGCATGCAAACCTGGCCCAGCCTCCCAAAAGGCCAATCTGCTTCTCCTCTTTGAGCTCCTCCTGGAGAGGAGTATTAAAAAGTTGGCAGGTTTGACTTAGAATTAGATTAATCATAAGAGTGAGTGGAAATCCTGTGGTACTTTTTATATATATATATATATATATATATATATATATATATATTTATTGCACTGCAGGTGGGGCAGATGTAACGTGCAGATAGATTTAGATTTGGGTGGGTTATATATATTTAGAGATATGCAGTGGGCACTTTTCGTGTTTTGTGTTTTGGTTTTGGATCTGGATCCCTGCTCGGGTTTTGGATCTGGATAGGTTTTGCCAAAAGCACCCTTTTAGGGTTTTGGTTTTGATTTTGGTTTTGGATCTGGATGATTTAAAAACAAACATAAAAATCACAGAATTTGGGGGTAATTTTGACCCTATGGTATTATTAACCTCAATAACATTCATTTCTACTCATTTCCAGTCTATTCTGAACACCTCACACCTCACAATATTAGTTTTAGGCCTAAAAGTTGCGCCGAGGTAGCTGTATGACTAAGCTAAGTGACACAAGTGTGCGGCACAAACACCTGGCCCATCTAGGAGTGGCACTGCAGTGGCAGACAGGATGGCAGTTAAAAAAACTAGTCCCCAAACAGCACATTAGGTCCATCTAGGAGTGGCACTGAAGTCCCACTGCACTAATGGCGGATACCGGACGCACATCTAACACCAACATAGCTGTCAAGGCCTCAGTTATCCGCTTTGCAACAGAATGACTGTTGTCATATTTCATCTTCCTCGCAAAGGACTGTTGGACAGGCATTTGCTTAGTTGTAGTAGTACAAGTACAAGTAGTACAACTCAAATAGCACAGGGGCCCCAGAGGAAGACAGGCCAGTAGAGGAAGAGACAACCAGCACTTGCTGTGGAAACATGCATCTGCATCTGGAACTGGTGGTAGCCCGAAGGGTCATGCTTCATACTCCCTCCCCCTTGAGATGTCTTCATCTCCTCTACTTAATACACAGGAAATAACTGAAATCCTGTCTCATATATTGGGTCAAAAGCCGGATCCTCTGAAGGATTCACTGGATTCTGCCCCAACACAGCTTAATCAACATGACCAGCATCTATATTGCGGTGGATTTCTGATCTGGAAGACAACCTCTGGAAATCGAAAAACCTGGTTTTCCGACTTCCCCTCTGGGATGACGATCGACTACCAGCAGCAACAACAGCAGCAGCAGCAGCAGAAGTAGGAGGAAGTGGTTCTTGATCTTTCCCTACTTTTTCCTTTGTATAGGTTACACTTTAACAGTCTAGGATATGGTAAAGTGTAACCTATACAAAACAAGCAACTCAAATAGCACAGGGGCCCCAGAGGAAGACAGAGCAGTAGAGGAAGAGACAACCAGCACTTGCTGTGGAAACATGCATCTGCATCTGGAACTGGTGGTAGCCCGAAGGGTCATGCTTCAGACTCCCTCCCCCTTGGGATGTCTTCATCTCCTCTTCCGAACACACAGGAAATAACTGAAATCCTGTCTCATATATTGGGTCAAAAGCTGGATCCTCTGAAGTATTCACTGGACTCTGCCCTATTACAGCTTAATCAACATGACCAGGTGGATTTCTGACCTGGAAGACAACCTCTGGAAGTCGGAAAACCTGATTTTCCAACTTCCCCTCTGGGATGACTATCGACTCCCAGCAGCAACAAAAGCAGTGGCAGCGGCAGCAGCAGTAGGAGGAAGTGGTTCTTGATCTTTCCCTACTTTATCCTCCAAATGTTTGTTCTCCATTATTTTTCTGGAGTTATATAACAAAATGCAGCACAGGAGAGCGTACCCCTACACCACACAGGGCAAAGCCTGTAAAAATTATTTGCATTAAATATTAATAACCCCTTTATTTGGAGTAAATAATATACAGCACAGGACAGCAACACTGAACTTATATGGCAGCACCACTGGACTGGACTTATACGGCAGTACCACTGGACATATAAGGCAGTATCACTGGACTTGTATGGCAGTACCACTGGACATATACAGCAGTATTACTGGACTTGTATGGCAGTACCACTGGACATATACAGCTCACAGGGAAGATTCCCGGTGGGCCGACGCACCCGCGGGGCCTGTTTTGTTTGAGGACATGTGGTCCCTTTTATAGACATAATGAATAAGATGCAAAATAATTTGCATATATGAAAATGACTTTGCCACTTAGCCTGTGATTACAGATGATCTAGTGTATGCTCTGTCTGCCTGCTTGGCTGACATATAAGATTGAGTGAATAGTGATTGGGATACGGTTGGTGTAATAAGCAAGAAAATATATCTTTCTAAAGCATTATATAGTTTCCTAAATTCTGAAGGTGTATCATATAATGTGCTCATAATATTTAATTTTATTTCCTTTTAACTTCCCCCTTGATGCTGGACATGCCCACTATCTGGAAAGTCTTGGGGAGAGGGTGCTGCTGCCATGGCCCATGGCTAGACCTTACACCTCTGGTGCTGCCCATGTGGGGCCACTAGTAAAAATTTTTCCAGGGCCACTTTTTGTTCCCAATCCGCCCCTGTGCAGCAGTATCACTGGACTTATACGGCAGTATCACTGGAATTATATGGCAGTACCACTGGACTGCATTTATACGGCAGTATCACTGGACATATACGGCAGTGTCACTGGACTTATACGGCAGTACCACTGGACTGGATTTATACGTCAGTACCACTGGACATATACGGCAGTATCACTGGACTTATACGGCAGTATCACTGGACATATACGGCAGTATCACTGGACTTATACGGTAGTATCACTGCATTTATAAGGCAGTACCACTGGACATATACGGCAGTATCACTGGACATATACGGAAGTATCACTGAACTTATACAGGAGTACCACTGGACTTATACAGCAGCACAGGGACACCACCACTGGACTAATGCAGCACAACACAGCGCCACTGGACTGGACTTATACAGCAGCACTGGACATATGGCAGCAGAGGACACCACCACTGTGACTGGACTGATGCAGCACAAGACACCACCACTGGACTGATGCAGCACAAGACAGCACTGGAATGACACACATAAGACAGAGCAGGTTGCCACACCACTTTCCCGCACAGACAGATACTGACGAGAGAGACAAGTCCTCTCACTACACTCTCCAGGATTGGAGTGAAAATAAGGCGACGCGTGGCTCCTTATATGCAATCCAAAACCCGCGAGAATCCGACAGCGGGATGATGGCGTTTTGCCTCGTTCTGGTTTACGAGTCTGGTGGGAAGTCCCGAGTCAGACTCGGATCTGGGCTCAGGACGTGATGTTCGGTAGGGTTTGGTTCTCAGAGAACCAAACCCGCTCATCTCTAGTTATATTGTTTCTGTGCAGAATAAATACTAGCTGCTTTGCATGTAGCCCACAAATGTTAGACAGCTTTATTTCTCTTACGTCCTAGAGGATGCTGGGGACTCCGTAAGGACCATGGGGTATAGACGGGCTCCGCAGGAGATAGGGCACCTAAAAATAACTCTTACTATGGGTGTGCACTGGCTCCTCTCTCTGTGCCCCTCCTCCAGACCTCAGTTAGATCTTGTGCCCAGAGGAGAATGGGTGCACTGCAGAGAGCTCTCCAGAGTTTTCTGTTGAAAAAGAATTTTGTTAGGTTTTTTATTTTCAGGGAGTCCTGTTGGCAACAGACTCCCTGCATCGTGGGACTGAGGGGAGAGAAGCAGGGCTGGCTTAGCGGTTGGGCTCTGTTTCTAAGGCTACTGGACACCATTAGCTCCAGAGGGAGTCGGAACACAGGTCTCACCTGGGGTTCGTCCCGGAGCCGCGTCGCCGTCCTCCTCACAGATGCCGAAGATAGAAGCCGGGTGAGTATGAGAAGGCAGAAGACATCATAGGCGGCAGAAGACATCAGATCTTCATGAGGTAAGGCGCGCAGCGGTAAGCTGCACGCTATTGCTCCCATTCACACACACAGAGCAGCACTGAAGGGTGCAGGGCGCAGGGGGGGGCGCCCTGGGCAGCAATAAACCTCACATTTGGGCACTGACAAGGTAGATTAGGCTGCTGGGCAGTAATTCTACGATCCCCCGCCATTTTCTATAAAAAAATCACTGGGACCGAAGCCCGCCGTCGGGTGGGCGGAGCTTGATCCCCAGCACTAACAAGCGCCATTTTCTCCACAGAAGCTGAATGAGGAAAACGCTGGCTCCCTGGTCTCTCTCCTGCTGAACATTCAGGCTGGAAAAAAGAGGAGGGGGGCATTCTGAGCGCAGTGAGTGGGAATCTGGTCATTTTATATATATATAAGCGCTATCTGGTCATATTTTTCCAGTGTTATTAAGCGCTGGGTGTGTGCTGACATACTCTCTCTCTGTCTCTCCTAAGGGCCTGGTTGGGGTTTTGTCCCCTCATAGGTTAATCCCTGTGTGTGTGGGGTGTCGGTACGTGGTGTCGACATGTCTGAAGCGGAAGGCTTTTCCAAGGAGGAGGTGGAGCAAATGAGTGGTGTGTCCCCGTCGGTTGTGCCGACTCAGGAATGGATGGACATGTGGCATATGTTGAATGCAGGTGTGGCATCCTTACATAAGAGGCTTGATAAGGCTGAATTAGGGGGGACATCAGGGGGTCAATCCTCAGATTGGACAGACTCACAGGGCCCATCGGGGTCTCAAAAGCGTCCCTTAACACAAGACACGACTACCGACACGGACTCTGATTCCAGTGTCGACTATGACGAAGTGAAATTGCACCCTAGGGTGACAAAAAGCATTCAGGGTATGATTGTGGCAATAAGGGATGTGTTGCATATTGCGGATCAACCCTCGGTCCCCGACACAAGGGTGCACATGTTTAAGGGAAAGAAACAGATTATAAATTTTCCCACATCTCATGAACTAAATGATTTCTTTGAAAAAGCTTGGGAGACTCCGGAAAAGAGACCGCAGATACCCAAAAGAATTTATATGGCATACCCCTTCCCTAAACAGGACAGGGAGCATTGGGAATCACCTCCCACTGTGGACAAGGCCCTGCCGCGTTTGTCCAAGAAAGTGGCGCTACCGTCTCCTGACACAGCTGCCCTTAGGGACCCTGCAGATCGCAGGCAAGAGACTACCTTAAAGTGTATTTATTCTCATACTGGAGCAGTCCTTAGACCGACAATTGCGTCGGCATGGGTGTGTAGCGCGATTTCAGCTTGGACAGATGAGCTGACAGCTGATTTTGATAAGATGGATAAGGATACTATATTCTTAACTCTAGCCCATATTAAAGACGCAGTCTTATTTATGAGGGATGCTCAAAGGGACATTGGTTTGCTGGCTTCTAGGGCCAATGCCATGTCTATCTCTGCGAGAAGATCCTTATGGACTCGCCAATGGACGGGTGATGCAGATTCCAAAAAACATATGGAAGTTCTACCCTATAAGGGAGATGTATTGTTTGGGGATGGGCTGACGGACCTGGTTTCCACAGCTACAGCAGGTAAATCAAACTTTTTACCATTTATTCCCCAACAGCAAAGGAAAGTACCACCCTATCAGATGCAGTCCTTTCGGTCGCACAAGCCCAGAAGAGGTCGGGGATCCTCCTTCCTCGCCAGAGGTAAGGGCAGAGGCAAAAGAGCACCTGCTTCGGCAGGTGCCCAGGAACAAAAGTCCTCCCCGGCTACTCCAAAGCCCACAGCATGACGCTGGGGCTCCCCTGAGGGAGTCCGCACCGGTGGGGGCACGTCTTCAACTTTTCAGCCAGGCCTGGGTCAGCTCAGGTCTGAATCCTTGGGTGTTGGAAATAATTTCCCAGAGTTACAAACTGGAATTCGAGGAGGTGCCCCCGCGCCGATTTTTCAAATCGGCCCTACCAGCTTCCACATCGGAACGGGATGTAGTCTTAGCTGCAATTCAAACGCTGTGTCTACAGAAAGTAATAATCAGGGTTCCCCTGAACCAGCAGGGAAGAGGTTACTACTCAACCCTATTTGTGGTCCCGAAACCGGACGGTTTGGTCAGACCTATTTTGAATCTGAAATCCCTAAACCTGTACATAAAAAGATTCAAATTCAAAATGTAATCACTCAGAGCGATAATAGCCAATATGGAGGAGGGGGAGTTTATGGTGTCTCTGGACATAAAGGATGCATACCTTCATGTCCCCATATATTCCCCCCATCAGGAATACCTGAGATTCGCTGTACAGGATTGTCATTACCAATTTCAGACGTTGCCGTTTGGGCTTTCCACGGCCCTGAGGATTTTCACCAAGATAATGGCGGAAATGATGGTGGTCCTGCGCAAGCATGGAGTCACAATTATCCCATACTTGGACGATCTCCTAATAAAAGCGAGATCCAGAGAGAAATTGCTGAGCAGTATAGCGCTCTCTCTGAGAGTGCTCCAGCAACACGGTTGGATTCTAAATCTACCGAAGTCACAGTTGATTCCGACAACTCGACTTACGTTCCTAGGTATGATACTGGATACGGAACAAATGAAGGTCTTTCTCCCACTGGAGAAAGTCCAGGACATCCAGAACATGGTCAGAGACCTGCTAAAAACGAAAAGGGTGTCAGTTCACCAATGCACTCGAGTTCTGGGAAAAATGGTGGCGGCCTACGAGGCCATTCTTTTCGGAAGGTTCCATACAAGGACTTTTCAATGGGACCTTTTGGACAAGTGGTCCGGGTCCCATCTGCACTTACATCGGAAAAAAACTCTGTCCCCAGGGGCCAGGGTGTCTCTCCTGTGGTGGTTGCAAAGTACTCACCTGCGGGAGGGTCGCAGGTTCGGAATTGAGGATTGGATCCTGGTTACCACGGACGCGAGCCTCCGAGGATGGGGAGCAGTCACACAAGGAAGAAATTTTCAGGGACTGTGGTCAGACCAGGAGTCCTGTCTACACATCGATGTGTTGGAACTCAGGGCCTTTTACAACGGCCTTCGACAAGCGGAGAGTCTTCTTCGAAACCTACCGGTTCTGATTCAATCAGACAATGTCACAGCAGTGGCTCATGTGAACCGCCAAGGCGGGACAAGAAGCAGAGTCGCGATGGCGGAAGCCACCAGGATTCTTCGCTGGGCGGAAAATCACGTAAGCGCTCTGTCGGCAGTCTTCATTCCGGGAGTGGACAACTGGGAAGCAGACTTCCTCAGCAGACACGATCTCCATCCAGGAGAATGGGGACTTCATCAAGAAGTCTTTGCAGACGTAACGCGTCTTTGGGGAACTCCTCAAATAGACATGATGGCGTCACGCCTCAACAAGAAGCTTCGGAGGTATTGTGCCAGGTCTCGGGACCCTCAGGCAGAAGCAGTAGACGCTCTGGTAACACCGTGGGTGTTCAAATCGGTCTACGTGTTTCCTCCTCTTCCTCTCATCACAAAAGCGTTGAGGATCATAAGACGAAGAAGCAGTGGCGTGCGGTGAGGTCAATCGCTGGTGAGGCACTGCAGCCATATTGTCTGCCAAATTCTGTCGATGACCCCTACCGCCGCCAAACCAATGCCCGCTACTGCCCCTGAGCCGATGCCCACTGCCACCGCCAATGGCTTACAAAGTCGCCCACCATCAACTGACCCAGCCTTCCGCCACTAATTTGCATCTCAGTCCGACGCTACCAATGCCCGCTGCCTGCCTATCATACTTGTGATGAGCAGGCTGCTATTCTATTTTACATTTTTATAGAAAATAAATAAAAAATTAGTGTTTGGGACTGGGAAGGGAGTGGGAGGAGGACATGAATGCAATTTTGTTGTCCAGGGCTTCCATTAACTTAATAGCACCGTGGGTGTGGCGCTATAAAGTTAATGGATATCCTGGACAACAAAATAGCCAGCAGTGGGTGACAGAGAAAGGGTGATGCCAGAGAGAGGGTGACAGCAGTGGGTGACAGAGAGTGGATGATGCCAGGGAAAGGGTGACAGGAAGATCGTGATGCAAGGGAGAGGGTGACAGGAACAGTGTGACGCTAGGTAGAGGGTGACAGCAGTGGCTGATGCCAGGGAGAGTGTGACAGCAGTGGGTGGTGATGGTGAGGGTGACGCCAGGGAGAGGGACAGCAGTGGGTGATGCCAGGGAGAAGGTGATGGGGAGGGTTATGCCAGGGATAGGGTGACAGCAGTGGGTGGTGACGGTGAGGGTGACGCCAGGGAGAGGGACAGCAGTGGGTGACGCCAGGGAGAAGATGATGGGGAGGATGACGCCAGGGAGAGGGTGACAGCAGTGGGTGAAGCCAAGGAGAAGGTGACGGAGTGGGTGACACCAGGAAGAGGATAATAGCAGTGGGTGATGCCAGGGAGAAAGTGACGGGGAGGGTGACGCCAGGGAGAGGGTGACAGCAGTGGGTGAAGACAGGGAGAAGGTGATGGAGAGGGTGACAGCGGTGGGTAATGTCAGGGAGGGTTGCAGCAGTGGTTGATATCAGGGAGGGTTGCAGCAGTGGGTGATGCCAGGGAGAGGGTGATGGGAATGGTGATGCCAGGGAGAGGGTAACAGCAGTAGCAGCGGGTGAGAGTGTAAAGGAGAGAAGGAAAGGGTGATGGGAACAGACAGTGAATGACAACTGGTCATTGGTGACAAGGGTCACTGGTGACAAGAGCAGCCTGAACAGTAATCCGGGGTCAGAGAAAGAGTGAGTGAAGAGGGCAGGGGAGGAGCGGGGGATTGTGGCCCCTTTTCCCCTCTGGCCAGGCTGGACTCACTGATTGCAGCTCAGTAGTTACTGGTGGCACGGAATCATAGGGGGAGTGAGGAGGAGGTGGGCGCAAGGAACGGACCTGGGTGCTCCATGGCTGCGCCACGCTCAGGGAACTTTCTCAGCCTATGTTTCCTTGACTGGCGCCGCTCCCCTCTACCAAGGCACAGGAGCAGTGGTGTAAGTTCATCCCCGTCGCCCGGAGGCAAGTTAGATTTTGGTGCCCCCACCCCTTGAAAAAAAAGGGGAAAATTATATATAATTTGGGGCTAGGATAAAGGTGACAGGGCATAGAGGGACAGTACCAGGACAGGGGTAACAGTATTAAGATGAAAGGGACCCATCTGGTGGGGCCAGGACAGAACAGAGGGAACAGGCGCAGGACAGGAGTGACAGGGCCAGGACAGAATAAAGGGGGCTAGAGAGATGGGTGACAGGACCAGGACAGAGGGGACAGGGGTGACGGGCCATGACACAACAGAGGGGACAGGAGAGAAGGGTGTCAGGGACAGGACAGAGGTGACAGGGCCAATGCAGAGATGACAGCGAAAGTACAGTGGGAAGAACAAAAATGACAGGGCCAAGTTAGAGGTGACAGAGACAGTATAGGGGTGACAGGATCAGAACCAGGACAGGATAGAACTGAAAGGATATGAGAGAGGGTTAACAGGGCCAGGACAGAGGTGACAGGGTTGGGACAAACACTATGCCGCTGCCCTCTGGGAGTGTATTTTAGCTTAGCAGAAGTGTGAACGAAAGGATCGCAGATCAGCTACAAAAAGAAATTGTGCAGTTTCAGAGAAGCTCCAGACCTACTCAACGCTTGCGATCCCTTCAGACTGTACCGTTCCTGTTTTGACGTCATGAACACGCCCTGCGTTCGCCCAGCCACGCCTGCATTTTTCCTGGCATGCCTGCGTTTTTTCGAACACTCCCTGAAAACGGTCAGTACACACCCAGAAATGCCGTCTTCCTATCAATCACTCTGCGGTCAGCAGTGCGACTGAAATGCTTCGCTAGACCTTCTGGAAAACTGCATTGGCCGTTGTGAAAGTACGTTGCGCATGCGCATTGCGCCGCATACGCATGTGCAGAAGTGCCGCTTTTTTGCCTGATCGCTGCACAGCAACCGAAAACAGCTAGCGAAAACTCGGAATGACCACCAATAATAGGTGAGCACACCTGAGCAGATGGAGGTTAGACGAAGATGATAAAACACTCAGCTACTAAATAACACTAACGTTCTAAAAAACCTAGCGTAAAACAAAGAATATAAAATAAAAACAAAAAGTAACCGTAGTAAGCCGGAATGAACTGTAAGATCTGGAGCCAAGCAAGAAACTTTGTAGACGGCGCAGTAGTGCAGTGGCAAACGCAGGATTTGCATGGGGGGGTTTCCAGAACTGGGCGGAGCCAATCACGGGGGTGGGGACTGAGGTGACCCAGTATATGCTGGGTCCGTAAAACTAGTGTGTCTGTGTGTGTGTGTATATATATATATACATATACACGGGTGGTCTTCAGTATGCCGGCGGTCGGGCTCCCGGCGACCAGCATACCGGCGCCGGGAGCCTGACCGCCGGCATACCGACACTTATTCTACCTCGTGGGGGTCCACGACCCCCCTGGAGGGAGAATAGAATAGAATAGTGTGGCGCGCGTGGCGAGCCCGCAAGGGGCTCATTTGCGCTCACCACACTGTTGGGAAGCCGGCGGCCGGCCTCCCGGCGCCGGTATGCTGGTCGCCGGGAGGCCGGCCGCCGGGAGATCGTAGTGAACCCATATATACATAGCATATTAAACATGCATACATACATATATATACACACACACATACAGTACACATATATATACACATGTGTATATATATATATATATCATATGTGTGTGTGTGTGTGTTTATATGTATGTATGTATATATATGTGTATATATGTAGGCACATGGATATATATGTACTATAATTAAAATAAAGTAAACTTGTATTGCACTTGCAAGTGCCACCAGGAAGACAGCAGGCTGCAGAGGACGCTAGACAGCCATTAATAATACTCATGCAGCTAAAAAAAAAAAAAAAAATTTTTTTTTTTTTTTTAGTGGAGGGGGGTTTCTGGGTACTCGGAAACCCCCCCTGGGTGCGCCACTGTAGTGGGAGAACATCCGTTTGGAGATAATATGCTCCCATTATACTGTACCTCTGGTTTCGGGCAGTTTAGACAAATTAAAGCATCTCTACAGACGCCAACAGATACCTCTATTCCAGGCCACTCCTAATACAATAAAAACATAGGATTACTGTAGTTCGTATAGGGGCGTGGAACCTGTGGCATTCCAGTTGCTGTGGAACTACATCTCCCAGCATGCCTTGGCACACTGTTGCTGCTAGGGCATGCTAAAACTATGGCAGGGCATGCTGGCACACACAGTTCCACAGCAGTTGGCGTTCCAGATGTTACCTTCCCCTGGGCCATATGCACACAAGTCGTTTGTTGTTGTTATCTTGTTCAAGTTAAACACGTGTGGTAACAGATTTACTGACAGGTTTTATTGATATAGAACTTACATACAGTACAGTGCAGCAGAATATTTAGTCAGTCCCAGCCCCAGCGGAATCTACGGTATGATCCCTAACCCTACTGCACAGACACGCTAGGGTTAATTCTGACAGAAGGCAGTTAAATTACCAGTATTGCTTTGAGGTGCAGGAGAAAACAAAATGCCCATTGGAAACCTGGGAGCAACAAGGGAGAACATACAAACTCCACACACAGATGGTGGGAATCAAACCAACCCGTTATTTGAGGTAGCGATGCTGACCACTGCTCTGCCATGCTATATGTTAACAAGCTGCAGGCCAGTACAAGTTAGATGCACATAAATCCCTCATACTTTTTTTTTTTGCATTTGAGTGTTGTGGGAATTACATGACGTGACTTACCAGTAGCAGTGGCAGGGAAGCTAGGCTGGGTCATGTTAGTGCGGCGCGGCGGGGCTCTCCACTGGGCGGCTCCTATCTATGCAGCAAGAAGGGCACGAACTGCCGGGGGACAATGGAAAAAGTGTCCCCCCTTCAGCGGCAACCTGGGGGACGGACTGGGGGACGAGTGAGCGGGACGGCCACATATAGCTGACACGCCTGCACTGCCCAATCACCTCCTCCACAGTGACAGGGGCGTGCACGCCCCTGTCTAAGAGGCATTTTCATAAATGCCGCTTATAGAGCTTTTTTTAAATGGGATTTTTCTTCCCGCTGCTTGGCCCCGCCCCCCGCTTCCGGCTTTTTTACATTGTCAGCGGGAGGCACCGAGAACGGTGCCTCCGAAACATCTTCAACGCCGATCTTTACAAATAAAAAAATTATTCAAATATTTCAAAGGTTAAAGCATAAACTTATGACAAAAAAATCTGTGTCATAAGTATCTTTTTTAGATTATTTTAATTATTAATGACAGGGGAGGCACTGCCTCCCCTGCCTCCCCTGACTGCACGTCCCTGCGAAGAAGAGTACAGACGATACTCGTTGTCCCAGACTGGCCTCGAAGGGCCTGGTACTCGGATCTACAAGAGATGCTCACAGTAGATCCCTGGCCTCTTCCTCTGAGGGAAGACCTGTTGCAACAGGGGCCCTGTATATTTCAAGACTTACCGCGGTTACGTTTGACGGCATGGCGGTTGAACGCCGAATCCTAGCAAAAAAGGGGATTCCGGAAGAGGTCATCCCTACTTTAATAAAGGCTAGGAAGGAGGTGACGGTAAAGCACTATCACCGTATCTGGCGAAAGTGTGTGTCTTGGTGTGAGACCAAGAATGCACCTACGGAAGATTTTCATCTGGGTTATTTTCTCCACTTCCTACAGACAGGAGTGGATATGGGCCTGAAATTAGGCTCTGTTAAGGTACAGATTTCGGCCCTCTCGATTTTCTTTCAGAAGGAATTGGCTCTCTCTTCCAGAAGTCCAGACGTTTGTAAAGGGAGTGCTGCACATCCAGACCCCTTTTGTGCCTCCAGTGGCACCATGGGACCTGAACGTGGTGTTGCAGTTCCTAAAATCACACTGGTTTGAACCGCTTAACAAGGTTGAGTTGAAATTTCTTACCTGGAAGGTGGTCATGTTGTTGGCCTTAGCATCAGCAAGGCGAGTGTCAGAATTGGCGGCTTTGTCACACAAGAGCCCCTACTTGATTTTTCATGTGGATCGAGCTGAATTGAGGACACGTCCGCAATTTTTGCCTAAGAAGAGAGTATTGACTGCATAGGAGAGGAAAGGGTTAAACATCTGGGGAGGGGTGGACCTAGCTGTAAGGAAAGTGCAGCCTTCTTTAAGGGGGAGGGCTTGATATATATAGGGAAGGTGAAGCCATTTTAAGTCTCTTGGTGACTCGGTTTGGTGAGTGCTGCAGTGCCAGCAAAATTTGTTTCATTTATATTCCCTGCTGTGTCACAGAGATAGGCTGCCCCCCCCCTTTGAGTGTGCTCTCCTCTCCAGTGCCCAGGGTGTCCCTTGTTGTTTTGAATACAAGGCTGCTGCTATGTCCTCTCGCCCCCAGCGCTTGCTAAGGGCCCCGGCTCGGTTCCGTGGGTCGGACGGCCGTTCGGGCCCTGAGGCGGCGGTGGGCGGTGTGGGGGACGGGGCTCCGTCCCCTAGGGCCTCATCGGGTGCGCCCACAGGCAGCGCTGGCGGGGCCCGGGCGGACTCGCCGCCGGGTGCCGGGTCGGACACTCCGGCTAGACGGGGGCGGCGTGGGGGATCGGAGGTCCCTGCTAGTCGCTCTAGGGTCGGCGGGCGGCGGCCGTCCCCGCCGGGAGCCGCCGAGCCCGCTTTCATGGTGGGAGCCCGGGTGCGCGCGCGGGCGCGCGACAGGGGACACCAAGGTACGACCGAGGCACGCTCTCCTTCCCCGCCGCAGACGGCTGCTCGGGCCGGGCGAGGGGCGAGGAGGGTGGAGGGAGCTGGCGGTCGCCGCGCGGGGACTAGTCAGGAGCCTCGCGCGGCGGCCGGGCAGGAGGAACAGGCCGGGAGGCAGCTGGCGGGTGGACGTGGGGCGCGCGATCGCGGTGCGCGCGCGCCCCCGCTCGCTCCGGGCGCCGCTTGCTGCGCACGTGCGCGCGCAGCGACGCCAGAAGGGCAGAGAAGCATGTCAGCAACCTCGTCTTCTCCCCGGATGCCGGAGTCCGGCTGGGGGAGAGGCAGGTTGAGGGGGGTGCGGCGTGTGCCTCAGGGAGGCAACGCTGGGGGCATATTGGGAAATATGAACGAAGGGGGCACTGCAGGTGTCACAAGGGGCGGCCACCGACGGCATCCGGGTGCGCCCTCCGCGGGTCAGGTGACGCGCGGGGGAGCACGCAGGGGAGGGCAGCAGGTCCCTGTCACTGACGCCGGACGCGGTGGATCCCGCGGCAGGCGGAGTGACAGAGAATGGGTCAGCGGCCGCAGGGCCGCGGCCCGGGCAGCGGTACAAGCCAGCGGGTCCTCCCCCGGATCAGGAGATTCTTCTCCTTCCCTGGATAGGGAAGAAGAAGGATCGGAAAGGGGGAGCCTCCGTATAGGCCGAGGGGATATTGCCTTCGGGTCAGAACAGGAGGGGCGGGTCCCCCGGGGAGTGTCGGGCGGTCAAAGGGCGCGGGCTCGCGCCCATCCAAGGACCGGTCGCCCTTCGGGCGACAATTCCGGGGGGCGTGCCGCATGGGATTCCCCCGGGGCCATAGCGTCGGCACTGGCCACGGTTGCGCAGGCTCTGGTGCCATTAGCTGCAGTGGCCTCCCCCTGAGCAACGGCGGATTCCGGCCGAGCTGCAGGGCGCAGGGGTTCGGACAAGGGCAGGTCGTCAGCGGCGCAGCGAATATCAAGAGCCTGCCAAGAGCTGGGGGCTGCAGCGGCGGAGCTGGATCTAGAGCCAGACCGCGAGCGGCAGGGAGGCTCGGGCGCTGCGTATTCCACACGGGGTGCCCGGCCTGCGTCGTACGCGGGGGCCGGGCCCTCTTCTGTTTTGTCTTCCACAGGGGACCAAGGTGAAGGGGACTCGGTGGACTTCGCAGTGGACGAAGAGTGGAATGAAGACGACGAGCAATCCGAGTCGGAGAGGTCGACGGCATCCGGTGAGTTGGTGCAGTCTGTTTCAAATTCCACCGCGAGCTCGAGTTCGCGTAGCTCTTCATCCTCCTCCTCATCCTCCTCTTTGGTGTCGCAAGCGTCCGACGCGGATAGTACCGTTAGGGCAAGGAGGGAGGCCGAGAAACTTGCCAAAAGGGCGGCGAAGAAGCAGAAGAGGCGCAAGCGACGCAGGCGAATGAGTGTAGAGGAGCGTAGGGCAAAAAAGCGGCGCGATCTGCCGGGGGTAGTGCGCTGCGAGTACACCGCAGTCATGAGGGGGCTGCGTGATAGCTGCCGCAAGAAGATACGTAGGGGTGACCTCGTAGACCTGTTCGTCTTAACTAGGGCCATGAAAAGGGACTACAAAGCGGCGGCCGCTAAGACGGGCATGGGGACAGAAGCTTTCCGGTCTTTTGATAATTGGCTGGCCGGTTTTTGGGTGTTTGCGGCATGCTATTTGGAGGATAGGCCGGAAGAACATATGAATATTATCCGGTATCTGCATCTCGTACATGACATGCAGCGCACGTCCGCGGGATCGGAATGGCGGCAATATGACCAAGAGTTTCGGGAGAAACAGGACGGGCTGCGGGTCATGGATTTTGGTTTTAAAGATGTGGAGGTCTGGCTTAAAGTGACCCGGGCATCGCAACAAGAGGTGGAGCCCCAGAAACAGGGAGCAGGTATGCGTCGCGCGGGGTCATCAGCCCAGGGGGCGTCGACGGACGTAGGAATGGCCAGGACAAGCGTATCGGCCGCTCGCGGGGGCGGACGGTCTGCTGCTAGGGGGAAATCTTCGCGTTTAATAGCGGAGCATGTTCATATGGCAAGCAGTGTCGGTTTCGTCACTCCTGCAACCATTGTGGGGGAGCCCACCCAGCCTCCTCTTGTTTTAAAGGGGGGCGACAGGGAAGCAAAGGAAAGCAGGCGTACTCGAAACAGGCCGCGAGCGGGACCGCTCAGCAGAGCCCCAACGCCAGTTAAGTTGGAAACGATGGGAAAGTGGCTTTATATGTATCCAAATAGGACGGATGCAAAGTTTTTGTTAGACGGTTTCAAGTTTGGTTTCCGCTTGCCTGTTGCAAGCGAGGTATCAGTGCGGGCGCAGAGAAACCTCCAGTCTGCACGGGCATTGCCGACCGTCCTGCGGGAGAAAGTAGATAAGGAGGTCAGGTTGGGCAGGATGGGGGGGCCTTTTAGATCACCCCCGGTGGAGGACTTAGTCATCTCCCCGGTCGGGGTGGTTCCAAAGAAGACCCCGGGCGCTTTTCGGCTCATACAGCATCTGTCTTACCCGCCGGGGGCTTCGGTCAACGACGCAATACCACCGGCTTTTTGCTCGGTGGTGTATCAGTCATTTGACGAGGCGCTAGAGATGGTCCGCAGCTACGGGAGCGGGGCCCTCATGGCTAAGATCGATGTTGAGTCAGCCTTTCGATTATTGCCATTACATCCTGACTCATTCCGCTTCATGGGTTTCCGGATTGGGACGGAGTATTTCATCGACAAATGTCTGCCGATGGGATGTTCCGTTTCATGCTCATTTTTCGAGCGCTTTAGCACTTTTCTTCATTGGTGTGTGGAGTCGACGTCAGGCGGCCACGGGGTGGCACATTACCTCGACGACTTCCTATGCGCAGGTCCGGCGAACGACACGAGGTGCGCGGATTTGTTGTTTAGCACACAGGCTCTCTTTCACCACTTCGGTGTTCCTGTAGCCGAGGACAAAACGGAGGGTCCTGACTCCTGTCTATCGTTCTTGGGGATTGAAATCGACACAGTGGCGGGGGAGTGTCGTTTGCCTCAGGACAAAGTGTCGAAGCTCCGCGAAACCATTTGTCGGTTCAAAGGCTCGCGTAAGGTCACGCTGCGGCAGGCGCAGTCCTTGCTAGGCATGCTTAACTTTGCTTGTCGGGTAATCCCGATGGGCAGGGTTTTCTGCCGGAAGCTCGAAAGGGCAACGGCGGGGTGTGCCAGGCCTCATCATTTCGTTCGATTGTCCTCCGAATTAAAAAGGGATCTGGCCGTATGGGCTTCGTTCCTGGAGGATTTCAACGGTGTGAGCATATGGCAAGCGCCAGCTGTAGACAACGACCGGTTGCAGCTGTTTACCGATGCCGCAGGTGCCTATGGTTTTGGTTGTTTTTTGGAGGGATCGTGGTGTGTGGCATCTTGGCCGGAAAGCTGGCATAGCGAGGGTTTTACGAGGGATCTGTTGTTACTGGAGCTGTTTCCCATTATGGTAGCCCTGGAAGTTTGGGGAGACCGGTTGGCTAATCGCAGCATAGTGTTTAGATGCGACAATCTGGGCGTAGTGCATGCGATTAATAACCAGAGGGCAAAATCGCTAGTGGTTCTGAGGGTGCTCGGGCATTTGCTTTTGACATGCTTGCGTAGGAATCTATGGTTCCGGGCGCAGCATGTTCCCGGCTTGGAAAACGAAATCGCAGATGCATTGTCGCGGGGACAGTGGGAGAGGTTTTGGGTTTTGGCACCCGAAGCCGAAAAGCAGGGTTTTCACTGTCCTGATTATGTTTGGCAGGTGATCGGGCCGGATTGGAAGGTCTAGCGTTGCGGTCAGTAGCGCCGGCCACGCTCAAGGCGTACGGGCAAGCGTGGAGCGAGTGGGAGGAGTTTGTCCAGAGTCGTCAACACCAAGGTAAGAGCAAGCATCGGCTGATGCTTTCTTTTATGTGGCAGCTCTACGTTTCCGGTAGGTCACGAACGGTGGTGTCCCGATACTTGGCGGGCGTCTCATTCTTCTGCAAGCTGCGAGGCGTCCCGGATGTAACGAAAAGCGAGGTTCTACGGAAGGCTATGAAAGGTTGGGCGCGAGTTGCGCCGACGCCGCCGGATAAGAGGCGGCCCATCGATGCGGCTTTGTTGCCGGCCGTCATCGAGGCGGTGGGGCGAATAGCGTCGTCTAGGTTTGAGGCGCTTTTGTTCCGTTTAGCTTTCTCGATGGCTTACCACGGGGCTTTTCGAGTTTCGGAATTGGTAGCGCCTTCCAAGAGGTCGGAATCGCGCATGCTGGTCGGGGACGTAGTAGTGGGTGAGAGGTCCTTGCTGTGCAGATTGCGGCGATCCAAGACGGATCAAGTGGGCAGAGGGCGCTGGGTTACGATGGTTCCGGCGCTAGAGGTAAGCGTCTGCCCAGTGGGTCTGGCAATGCAATATCTGGGAGTACGACCCGCTAAGGAGGGGTCATGGCTATTGCACTATGACGGGCTGCCAGTCACAAAATACCAGTTCCGGTGGATGCTGGGTCGCTGTCTGACGGGCTTGGGCCTCTCGCCTGCTGCTTTCGGTACCCATTCCTTTCGGATAGGCGCGGCGACGTCGGCAGCTGCGGCGGGTTTCTCCAGAACTGAGATCCAGGCGGTAGGGCGATGGAAGTCGTCCAGTTATAAGCGATATATTCGCCCTGTCACTTGAGAGGGCACCCGGCGCTGGGGGCATTGTTAATTGCAATTTGTTATGCTGTTTCAGTTCTGTGTTTTCATGACTTTGTGCGTTTGTTAATGTTTGTTTCCCCCGTTTTGTTATCCTACTCAGGGATTAGCTACTCGCCGTTGCTGGCATGAGCCGGCAACGGGGGTCTGGAGTTATTTGCGATTTTTTGCCTGACTTGACGGACTGAATTCTAATCTATAATTCGGCTAATTTGGTCTAATCAGAGTCCCTCAGCAGGTCTTTACGTTCACCTCCAGCTGAGTTATTACATGTGTTTCCCTTTTATACCCCCCCCCCCCTTTTTTATTTCGTTTGTTTTATTTGATTTTCCCTTTCGTGTCTTTAATTGCGTTTTAAAATTGGCAACGAAACATGGTGCAGTCGGCTAGGCCGTGACTGCTGCAATGGCGAGATCTACAGTTTTTCTTTTTGGCAGATCCTTCAGTATAAACATTAAATAAGCCTCTTAGTAATCAATTCTACCCCTCTTTTTTCCCTTCAGGATGGTTCGAAGACTGTTTGCCCATTTGGGTGGTTGGCCACTCTTACATTTACTGGGCGGCCAGGTTTGTGGCCTCGGAAGGGTCTCAGGCATTGTTTGGATCTCAGGGTGTCAGATGGCTCGGCTGGCGAGGAATGATGTGGGGTGAGCTGAGGAGTAAGTTAGTGAGTCAGGCCAGAGAGCATGGAGTCCCTAGGGTTTTGGTTGTCCATCTAGGTGGCAACGACTTGGGGAAGAGGACATCCTTGGAGCTGCGGTGGGCCATGATACAGGATCTGGCAAGTGTGACCGCGCAATGGACCAACTGTGTGTTGGTTTTTTCCATGATGGTGCCGAGATTGTGTTGGAGGGGTGTGGCGGATGGTCGCCGGATTGATGAGGCCCGGAAAAAGGTGAACGGAGCTGTGGCAAAGTGGGTGCTGTCCCACGGTGGGAGGGTGGTTCGCCACCCGAGGATACGGTTCAGAGACAGCCACCTTTTCCGGCGCGATGGAGTACATCTATCCAATGAGGGGATGATGTTGTTTCTGGAGGATCTAGGTTTCGCTTTGCAGGAGTTAGGGTAGGTTTATGGTGGCGGTGCGAAAGATCTTGGGGATGAGTCTTTCGCTGTTGGCGGAAAAGAACGGCAGTTTCGTATGGTAGAGAAAACTGTAGTGTTTTACAGTTTGTTGTTGGTTTAGGTGCACTCACCTCCATCGACTTATGGCCGCTTGATCACCCATCCGGGAAGGCAGCGGCAGGGCACCCAGGAGCGGTGGGTAGTCACTGTGGGGGTTGAGTTGTCACCTATTACCGGTTTATGGTAAGCTTTTGGTAAATTTATAGGATTTAGTTATTTAAGTTAAGTTAGATTAAGGAGCCGTTCTTTTGGGCCGCCACCATATGCCAGCTGGAGCGGCATATTAAATTAATCTCTTTTATTACAGGTTTCCCAATGGTTAGGGACAAATAAATAGCTAGCAATTTTCTGCCAAATTCAAGTCTCAGTGTCGTTATTTCTGGTTATGGTTATGAATGCTTTACTTTCAAAGAAAGGGGTCCACCAATTATCACTAAGATGTTTAGAAGAGAGTATTGACTGCATAGGAGAGGAAAGGGTTAAACATCTGGGGAGGGGTGGACCTAGCTGTAAGGAAAGTGCAGCCTTCTTTAAGGGGGAGGGCTTGATATATATAGGGAAGGTGAAGCCATTTTAAGTCTCTTGGTGACTCGGTTTCCCACCCACCCGCCCTGGTAGTTGGAAATGATGGCACGTGGTGCTTTGGCTCTAAGTTGTTGGCTGTTTTATCGTTGGCTATTTATTGGCGGAAAAGAACGGCAGTTTCGTATGGTAGAGAAAACTGTAGTGTTTTACAGTTTGTTGTTGGTTTAGGTGCACTCACCTCCATCGACTTATGGCCGCTTGACCACCCATCCGGGAAGGCAGCGGCAGGGCACCCAGGAGCGGTGGGTAGTCACTGTGGGGGTTGAGTTGTCACCTATTACCGGTTTATGGTAAGCTTTTGGTAAATTTATAGGATTTAGTTATTTAAGTTAAGTTAGATTAAGGAGCCGTTCTTTTGGGCCGCCACCATATGCCAGCTGGAGCGGCATATTAAATTAATCTCTTTTATTACAGGTTTCCCAATGGTTAGGGACAAATAAATAGCTAGCAATTTTCTGCCAAATTCAAGTCTCAGTGTCGTTATTTCTGGTTATGGTTATGAATGCTTTACTTTCAAAGAAAGGGGTCCACCAATTATCACTAAGATGTTTATGTGGTTTCTTCATTCCATATGAATCAACCTATTGTGGTGCCTGTGGCTACAAGTGATCTGGAGGATTCCAGATCCCTGGACGTTGTCAGGGCCTTAAAGATTTATGTAGCCAGGACGGCTAGAATTAGGAAAACAGAGACTCTGTTTGTCCTGTATGCTGCTAATATGATTGGCGCACCTGCTTTCGAAGCAGACTATTGCTCGCTGGATCTGTAATACGATTCAGCAGGCTCATTCTACGGCTGGATTGCCGGTACCAAATTCGGTTAAGGCCCATTCCACTAGGAAGGTGAGTTCTTCTTGGGCGGCTGCCCGAGGCGTCTCGGCATTACAGCTTTGCCGAGCGGCGACTTGGTCGGGGTCAAACACTTTTGCTAAATTCTACAAGTTTGATACCCTGGCTGATGAGGACCTAGCGTTTGCTCAGTCGGTGCTGCAGAGTCATACGCACTCTCCCGCCCGATTGGATGCTTTGGTATAAACCCCATGGTCCTTACGGAGTCCCCAGCATCCTCTAGGACGTAAGAGAAAATAAGATTTTAAACCTACCAGTAAATCTATTTCTCCTAGTCCGTAGAGGATCCTGGGCGCCCGTCCCAGTGCGGAAACTCTGCAAGACTTTTATATAGTTGTTGCTTACATAAGGGTTCTGTTACAGTTGGAATCGGTCTAGGACCGTTGCTGTTATTGTTCATACGGTTAACTGGTTATGTATGATCCAGGTTACATTGTATGATTGGTGTGGGCTGATATGAATCTTGCCCTTGGATTTCTAAATCCTGCCTTGTATTGTCCATCTCCTCTGGGCACAGTTCTCTAACTGAGGTCTGGAGGAGGGGCATAGAGGGAGGAGCCAGTGCACACCCATAGTAAAAGTTCTTTTTAGGTGCCCTATCTCCTGCGGAGTCCAACGTCTGGAGCTGTGATCGCGGTGGAAATCGCCGCCACGCATGCACGGTAGCCAAATTGGTCTCTGGATCATGGCGGGCGCCATGTTTGCGGACACCTGCACATTTGCAGTAGACTCGGGCACAATGCCGGAGTCTACAGCGCCGTGCAGAGGAGGGGGCCCACCTGAAGGTGCACACGGGCCCCCTCCTCTGTTGAAACGCCCCTCTTTAGCACTGCACATGTTCCATAGCTAAGTGCACAGCTACAGGCTGATCTGAGGAATACCAACTCAGTCACTTCTCCAATTGAAGCTGAATGGCCCGTAACTGGGTGGCACGAGGGCATTCAAACATAAGTCAAGGTTAGTACGGGAGTCTTGAAGGCATGTAAATGAAACTAGGCAATTCTGAGTTGTATGGACACAGACACATCTGATTTCAGACACATCTCTTGCATCTGGTATAGGACAAGTGTTAGTGTGTGCTGATGCTGTGAATGGCTATTTAACCACATGTGTGGATAGGGGCGGTTGCATACAGATGTGTCCTCATATATCTGCTTTAATACATCACGTAGCAGGAGAGGCCTGGCATGAGTGAGCTGACAGGTCCCGTGCAACTCCATTAGAGTCCACCGTCTTTTTTTGTAAAATGATTCTTATTCGCATCGCTATCCGATTATAAGACTCTGCTTATTAAATTGATATGCGGCATGCCCATATTCTGTGTGCGTCTGCAGCTGTGCTTGCATACAAACTGGTACATGACAGTGTTTTCTAGGAACACTTTTTGTGTATTCTGTGTGTTGCAGTCGCACACAGAATATAGGCATGTCACATATAATTTTAATCAGCATAAGCTGCTTGTGCATCCTATTTGCATCATTTTGTGAATAAGACACATTTTAGTGGAAAGTGTCGCACTTCAAGACGCTTGGCGCTACCGAGTCATGCCACGGCTTAACTGAGAAATGTCTTCGTTCTGGTGATCGGAGTGTGATTGACAGTAAGTGGGTGTTTCTGGGCGGAAACTGGCCGTTTTATGGGTGTGTGCGAAAAAACGCAGCCGTTTCTGGGAAAAACGCGGAGTGTCTGGAGAAACGGGGGGAGTGTCTGGGCGAACGCTGGCGTTAAGCCGCCGTTTAGTGGGTGCGGTCCGGCCGACACAGGCGTGGCCGGATCTTTGGGGGGGCGGGCCGCGGCGGCTGTGTGACGTCACACACAGCTGCTACGTCCAGCGGCAGCGACGAACAACTCCCGGCCAGCCGCAGGAGCTGCGCTGGCCGAGGGTTACTCCAGAAATACTATTTTAAATAATATTTGTGCGGGGGGGGGGGGGGGGGGGCGGCACTGACATGCGGGGCGGAGTAGCCCTGTGCTGGGCATCCCCCCGCATGTCAGGGAAGATGATCGTAGCTGTACTAAATTTAGCACAGCTGCGATCAACTCAGAATGACCCCCTTTGTCATCTTTGTTTGCAAATCCAAGTTAAAACAGTCTAGGATATGGTAAAGTGTAAACTATACAAAACAAGCAACTCAAATAGCACAGGGGCCCCAGAGGAAGACAGGCCAGTAGAGGAAGAGACAACCAGCACGGTATCCGGACTCCAGGTCGACAGCACAAAGGTCGACACACCTTAGGTCAACACCAATTGGTCGACACACCTTAGGTCGACATGGACAAAAGGTCGACATGGACAAAAGGTCAACAGGAACAAGGTCGACATGGAAAAAGGTCGACATGAGTTTTTCACAATTTTTTTCTATTTTTGAACCTTTTCATACTTAACGATCCACGTGGACTACGATTGGAACGGTAAAGTGTGCCGAGCGAAGCGGCAGCGGAGCGAAGGCACCATGCCCGAAGCATGCGAGGGTACGCGGTGCACTAATTGGGGTTCCCGGTCACTCTACGAAGAAAACGACACAAAAAAACATAAAAAACTCATGTCGACCTTTTTCCATGTCAACCTTGTTCCTGTCGACCTTTTGTCCATGTCGACCTAAGGTGTGTCGACCAATTGGCGTCGACCTAAGGTGTGTCGACCTTTGTGCTGTCGACCCTCAGTCCCAGACCCAACCAGCACTTGCTGTGGAAACATGCATCTGCATCTGGAACTGGTGGTAGCCCGAAGGGTCATGCTTCATACTCCCTCCCCCTTGGGATGTCTTCATCTCCTCTTCTTAACACCAAGGAAATAACTGAAATCCTGTCTCTTATTTTGAGTCAAAAGCTGGATCCTCTAAAGGATTCACTGGACTCTGCCCTAACACAGCTTAATCAACATGACCAGCATCTATATTGCGGTGGATTTCTGATCTGGAAGACAACCTTTACATTGACGCAAATCTCACTGCGTACACAAGAGGCTGCTGTGGCCTACATGCAAGACAACTTGGAGGACCTTGAAAATAGGAATCTTATCAAGCTTAAAGATTTTATGGAATTGATCCCTGTTGGCTTCCACAGAAGTTGCATTGCACCACGGGGGAACCTAATTGTGGAGAGGGTTGATCACGTTGGCCCAGGATGCCCAAACCAGCAGGGAAGGTCATGTACGGTCATGATGCAAATCCTAAATTATGCAGCAAGGTTTTGCTGCTGGTAACCTACAGTTGGCATTCCCAACCTCGGTCCTAAAGGCAACAGTTCAGATATTAGTTATATACATGCTTAAGCACAAGTGACTTAATTAGTTCCTCAGTTATTTTGATTTAACCATGTGTGCTGAAGCCTTGCTATCACTAAAACCTTGACTGTTCATGTGCCTTGAGGACTGAGATTAAGAAAACCTGGCCTACAAGAAGCATTCCTATAATGCACACCAACTCCTGCTGTTCCAGGACTTTTCCTGTATGGTGGCAACAAAAAGGAGAGCCTTCTCGCCGAACTGCAAGTGTCTCTTCCAGATGGGCCTTCATTTCGCCTTGCTGCATTCTGTTAAATTGTGTGTCTCCCACGTGGGTAAACCTTATTTCTTTGACACCACTGCTGCCACTAAGAACTTCATTTACTTACTTCCACTTGTGTCCTCTACTTGGATGAATGTTGTACCTTATTACTATAACCATATTATGAATATTGTAACTTATTACTATAACCATATTATTATTACTATATTACATTGGTGTTACTATATGCAATCTTTTTTTTTTTTTTTTTTAAATATGTTTATTGGGGGGGGGGGGAATAATAGGTGTAACACACACATTTTTCACGATAATTGCACAGCAATAACAATATCAAAGACAATATCAGAGCTAAGGATGTGCAGGAATGTACGACATTACATTTGTTCAAGAGCAATCACATACGATAGTAAAGGGATGATATTAAAAGGATATAGAGCACAGGTTCTCAAACTCGGTCCTCAGGACCCCACACAGTGCATGTTTTGCAGGTCTCCTCCCAGAATCACAAGAGAAATAATTAGCTCTACCTGTAGACCTCTTAAAATGTGTCAGTGAGTAATTAATACACCTGTGCACCTGCTGGGTTACCTGCAAAACATGCACTGTGTGGGGTCCTGAGGGCCGAGTTTGAGAACCTATGATATAGAGGGTAGCACAAAACACATAGTAGGAAACGGCAATCTCTCGGTGACATTAACAGTGCGAGTAAGCCAAAAAAGGTGGTCATGAAAACAATAAAGTTAAGGTTAAAAGGGCGGTGATCCCCTCGTAAGTATCTCGGTATTGTACCATGTAGTATGCTTAACTACTTTCCGTATACTATCACAAATTGGTTGTGGCAGAGTTACCACATAGGGCAGCCATATTGCAAAGAATTTGGAAGAGTTGGATTCCGCTCTAAGAGAGCATTCTATCCAGTCCATTTGGTAAAGATATGTCAGTCTAGGGAGTAGGAGAGTTATGGGTATAGGGGTTCTGTGTATCCACTGAGACAGTATGGTCTTTTTTGAAGCTGCCGCAATCCGTGCTAATAATAATTTATTACCTGGAGATACTGAACAACAATCAGGATCATACTGAATCCAGAAAGCCCAGATTAAAGTAGGTGTGAGAGGAATATTTAAAGTCGTTGTAATGTAGTTACAGACATCTTTCCAAAACAACTGTATTATAGGGCATGACCAAAGGCAATGGATGATGTCTGCATCAGGTGTGGAGCACTTGAAGCAGTGGGAGTTATCAGAGATGCCCGTGAGATACCTGAAACGAGGAGTATAATATGCCCTGTGTAAAATTTTTAAATGCATTTCTGCATAGGAAGAAGACACCAAATATTTATTAAGTAATAAGTGCCAATGTATTATGGTCTGCAGAGGAATGCCTGGCAAGGTGGTCGACCACCTAGCTAGGCCAGTGGTTTGACAATCTAAATCAATCTTACGTCTGGTGTGTGCATAAATAAAGGATGTAGGATAGGGAGAATGAAGAGTTAAGTGCAGTTGGACGTCTAGGGGAGAGTTAAAGTCCGTTGGCCGTAGGTGTGTTATCAATCGCGTTGCAAAACTGCGGACTTGAAAATATGCGAATAGTGGTATATGGAGGTTCGGAAATTTAAGTTTTAATTGGGACAGGGTGAGCACTTCGGTACAGGTGACATTCAAGAATTGATACACTAAACGTAAGCCGTGAGAATACCAAGTCTTGATAAGCACATCGGCGTCCCCGCCTTGAAAGTCTGGGTTATGCAGGAGTGGTTGGAATAAGGAGCAGGTTGTTGTCAGCCCCATGCGTTTTCGAAGGTGTTTCCATGATTTGCATGGAGAGAGCAATAATGGGTTCGAACGGAGGGACGTCAGTGTGGGGGGGTCCGGAAAATGTAATATGGTAAACAGGGTACTGTGGGGTAGCATAAGCTGTTCCAGAGACACATTTGCGTAACTAGAAGAGCCCCTAACCCAGTCAAGGGCATATTTATAATTAGCGACCAAAGAGTAGTCTTCCGGACATGGTAAATTCACGCCACCCAGCATAGTCGGTTGTTTCAATTTAAAAAGGGCTATACGTGGGCGCTTGTTTGTCCAAATGAAAGTATTAAGGGCTTAATTAATTGTTTGAACATCTCGTTTAGTCAGAAGAAATGGGAGCATTTGGATCGGATATAGCAAGCGGGGGAAGGAAATCATTTTGTACAAGTGGCATCTACCCAAATATGAGATTGGTAAGCTTTGCCAGCGTGTAAAATCATCTATCATTTTATTAATAGCGCGTGAAGAATTCAGTGTATATAGTTCGGCTAAAGTAGGTGAAAAACGTAAGCCCAAGTAGGTCATAAAGCCAGCTGCCCATTTAAAGGGAAACCCGGAGCCCCAATTTCGTGTAGCTTTGGGGCCTAGAGCCAATGCTTCCGTTTTATCAAAATTGATTAAAAAGCCCGAGATCAAGTGGAAATCATGGAGCATGGCCAGTAAAGAAGGGAACGCCTTTATGGAATCATTAAAATAAAGTAATAGGTCATCAGCAAAGGCCGACACCTTCACTGGCTGTGAGCCAATTTTTATCCCGTCCCAAGCAACATTTTGCACGCAAGTGCATATCAGTGGGTCAAGAGCTAAGTTAAAAAGCAGGGGAGATAGGGGGCACCCCTGACGCGTACCTCTATGTAAAGAGAAGGCAGATGTGTTCAATCCATTAATAGTTAGGTGTGCTTGTGGATTAGAATAAAGCATACGGAAGACTTTAGTGAACTCTTCTCCGAATTGTTGAGTATGGAAAATTCTAAGTAAGTGCGCCCATGATACACGGTCAAACGCTTTGTCAGCGTCACAACTGACCACAAGTGCTTTAGATGTTGTGGAGTCCTTGACACTATGTATTGCTGCTATCAGGGTACGTACATTATGTACTGATGTTCTAGTTCTCACAAACCCCGTTTGGGCAGGATGTAGAATGCATTGTAGTATCGGTTGGAGGCGAGTGGCCAATAATTTGGTGAATAGTTTCAGGTCCTGATTGAGAAGGGATATGGGTCGATAAGACAGGACATATGAAGGGTCTTTACCCGGTTTAGGGAATACTACTATTCTAGCTTCGGTGAATCTCGGGGGGGGGGGGGATGAGGGGATCCGTTCAGCAGTGAATTAAACAATGTTAACAAATAGGGCATTATATGGGGAGCTAGCATTTTATAGTATACTGCCCCAACCCCATCAGGGCCCGGCGATTTCCCATTATGGAGTGACTTAATCAATAACAGCAACTCTGTGTCTGTTACGGGGCTCGTTAATGACTCCCGTTCCTCCTCTGTCAATGTGGGTAAGTCAGCTTTATCCAGAAACATCATACCCTCAGTGGGGCTATCTAAAGGTGCCGCGTATAAGTTTGTATAATATTGTAGGAAGGTGTCTGACATAGTTTGTGTGTCCATAGTTGAGGAAGTTGGGTCAGTGTGTAAGCTAGTTATGCGAGAAGGGACAGTAGATGATCTCACTAAGTTGGCCAGCAGTTTACCCGACATATTACCACCTCGGAAGAATTTATTCCGTTGAACATCATAGGAGAAACTAGCTCGTTCAGTGTAAAGTGCGTCATAAAGATGTTTCGCGTCAGTGTAAGTCCGTCTGTTGTCTGGGGAATCATTTAATATCATTGCGTTATACGCTGCCGTTAAAGCCTTGCTCAGATCACACAACTGGGCGTTCAAGTGTTTGCGTTTTCTGGAAACGTATTCTAGTATTTGTCCACGGACAACTGGTTTAGAAGCCAACCAAAACAAATTGATGTCGTTCTCATGAATCTTATTATCATCAATATAGTTAAGGAAGGCTCGAGTAAGAAATTGACTGAAGTCCGAGGAAGTTTCCAAATAAGCAGGGAAACGCCAATTATAGGATCTAGGCAAGGGGGTATCTAAAGTGACCGATATCCAAATTGGGGCATGGTCCGAGAGTGAGATTGGTTCAATTTTAGTATCTACTATATGATGCAGAAGAGAATCAGTGATTAACCAATAATCTAATCTAGAGGAGGAGTGGTGAGGGTGGGAGTAGAAGGTATATTCGCGAGCGTCTGGGTTACGAATTCTCCATGGGTCAGACAGTCGTAGAGAAGAGGTGAGCAGTGTGAGTAAAGGTGGAGTGGTAATTGCGGACGTACCGGACATGGATGTCTTGTCAAGACCAGCTGACTGTACACAATTAAAGTCTCCTCCCATGATAATTTCTCCCTCTGCCCAACCCTGCAAGTTCGCGTAGATATCAGAGAAAAAAGATGCGTTAGGGCCATTAGGGGCATAAATATTGGCTACCGTATAGATCGTATTTAATATTTTTAGTTTCAGGAAAAGGAATCTACCCTCTTGGTCGACCAAACTATCTAAAATAGTGTCAGGAAGTGATCTATTGAGAATAGTCAGGACGCCTCTGCGTTTGGACGTGAAGGAGGCTGCTCTATACTCTCCCACCCACGTATCCCGAAGTACATTAGGATCCGAGATCCTCCAATGAGTTTCCTGCAATAACACTATATCGGGCTTCAGCCTTTTCAAATAGGTGAGGACCTTTTTCCGTTTAATAGGGGTATTAAGTGTCTCTACGTTCCATGATACTAACCGAAATCGTGACTGCACTATTGTGGGAGAATCATAGGTCGACGGCATTCAGCCGATACCAACCCTAGGCCAACATCGGGATACAATATACCATAATCGTCGATCCCAGCCCGTCCCAGCTAGCGGGCCATTATGGATCAGTGATGAAAAATAATAAATATAAAACATCAAGTACATTCCTATCACAATACGTGAATTATGTGTGTACAATATCAATATTATGAACCAAGTTACAAAACAATTTTAACATTTTAAGAACCCATGTGAGCGCCCTATTAAGAGACGTCAACCTCCAAATGGAGAGCAATAAAACATATGAGGAGGGTATCCTCAAACATAGTAACCAAGGACACCATAATCCAAAACAGTATGACAAAAGATGAGAAAAGGGGGAGAGGGGAAGGTAAAGTAGTAAAAGAAAGAGTAGAAGAGGCAATTGCAGGGGGGAAAAGAAGCATAGAGAAAAGAATAGAAGAACATAACCAATACAGTACTGTCGCACCGCAGCCCGCGTCAAGCTCCAGCCGCGACAGCAAACCATCTTCACAGTGCAAAAAAAGATCTATAAAACATCGCGCTTAAGAATGTATAATATAATTGTATGTTATAACGATTTAGCAATAAAAATTGATTTTGAAAAAATGGCTGTGAAGTGGTCAGAAATGAGGTTGGGAGACTGTATTATGAATAATAAAAAATACGTTTTATTTTAAACCAAATAATCCATCAAAAAGTAAAAATAAACATATGTATAGTTTTAGAAAAGCATCAATTTGGTTAATATATTCCAAAATACATGGCTAGCTATTATACCAACTATATATATTATACCAACTATATTTTAAAAAGCTGTGTTAATATCTATATGAATACTAAAATGTCCTCTTTAGAAGCAGTATAGATCAGCAATTGCACTCCTTTAAAAGATCCACACAATTATAGGTGATGGCTATAAGTGCCGGCGTCCCGGCCACAGTTTTTTGTTCAGAATAGACTGAAGACCGTTGTCTGTTAAATCTCACAGTTGTGATTAATAGTCTCTCCTATCCCGGTGGTGAGGCTATCACCGCGCCGGGTATGGTGTAACGTGTGTCCGTATAGCGGAAAAGGACTCACCCGTCTCCCCGCTGAGATGTTTGCTGCCGTCTCTCCGCTCCCGGTGGTGAGGCCGTCACCACCCCGGGTGATGTAATGGGAGGGTTCGTGATTAATTACCCGCAGAGATCTCGTTATCTGCACACTGCGGCGTGATGGTAATTAGATGACGGGTTAACAGGCGGGTTGTTACCAAGTGTATTGCAAGATGGAGCCCTTTGAAGATTTTAGGCAGCGGTATCTCTGCAAGTTTACTGTCCAAAGCCAAACAGGTTCTATCACGGTGGACTGGTGTGCTGCTGATTGTTCAATGGTGTCAACGCGTTTCGTCCCACAATGCCTTGAGACTTCCTCAGCCACACCAATCACACCGTACAACTTGTGATAACTATACCCAGTTAACAGTATGAACAATAACTGAGCCTCATTCAAAGATGGCTCATAACAATAACCCTTTAGTTAAACAATAACTATATACAAGTATTGCAGAGAGTCCGCACTTGGGACGGGCTCCCAGCATCCACTACGGACTACGAGAAATAGAATTACCGGTGAGTAAATTCTAATTTTCTCTGACGTCCTAGTGGAATTCCTGAGGAAGTCCCAAGGCATTGTGGGACGAAACGCGTTGACACCATTGAACAATCAGCAGCACACCAGTCCACCGTGATAGAACCTGTTTGGCTTTGGACAGTAAACTTGCAGAGATACCGCTGCCTAAAATCTTCAAAGGGCTCCGTCTTGCAATACACTTGGTAACAACCCGCCTGTTAACCCGTCATCTAATTGCCATCACGCCGCAGTGTGCAGATAACGAGATCTCTGCGGGTAATTAATCACGAACCCTCCCATTACATCACCCGGGGCGGTGACGGCCTCACCACCGGGAGCGGAGAGACGGCAGCAAACATCTCAGCGGGGAGACGGGTGAGTCCTTTTCCGCTATACGGACACACGTTACACCATACCCGGCGCGGTGATAGCCTCACCACCGGGATAGGAGAGACTATTAATCACAACTGTGAGATTTAACAGACAACGGTCTTCAGTCTATTCTGAACAAAAAACTGTGGCCGGGACGCCGGCACTTATAGCCATCACCTATAATTGTGTGGATCTTTTAAAGGAGTGCAATTGCTGATCTATACTGCTTCTAAAGAGGACATTTTAGTATTCATATAGATATTAACACAGCTTTTTAAAATATAGTTGGTATAATATATATAGTTGGTATAATAGCTAGCCATGTATTTTGAAATATATTAACCAAATTGATGCTTTTCTAAAACTATACATATGTTTATTTTTACTTTTTGATGGATTATTTGGTTTAAAATAAAACGTATTTTTTATTATTCATAATACAGTCTCCCAACCTCATTTCTGACCACTTCACAGCCATTTTTTCAAAATCAATTTTTATTGCTAAATCGTTATAACATACAATTATATTATACATTCTTAAGCGCGATGTTTTATAGATCTTTTTTCGTATAGTTCATGCTAGAGACTCTAACCAAGCCTCAAAACATACGCTGCTGTTTACCTATATTGGTTATATCCCTAAATAGAAAATTTATATAATTTTTTATATTTTCTATATATATATAAGCGCCGGGAGAGTGGGACTGGCATACCACTAGAGATCCGTTTTCTCTCTATATCCTAGTATCTTCACAGTGCAGAAATAAAATCGAATCAACTTATCAAACAGAAAAATATCTTTAGACTTAAACATGAATGGGCCAACCAAAGGTGGCAATCAACCAACTGGAAAAGGATATATAGAGTCAATCAGCATCATCTGTACCCGAAAGGAGAGCTGTATCCAAAGAGTTCACAAAATTTCTGGCCTCTTGTGCGGTTTCAAAGAAGTGGGTTTTTCCAACATAGGTGATTCTCAGCTTGGCCGGATACAACAACGCAAACCTGTGGCCTAGCTCGAAGAGACGTTTACAAACAGGTGAGAACTCCTGTCTTCTCGCAGCAACCAGATAAGAAAACTCTTGAAATAGTAGAATCTTGGGGGTATATTTACTAAAATTCGTACTTGTACCGATTTGGAGGGAGATTCATCACGAATGACATCGAATGTGTATTTGTGCAACTTTTTGAATTGATTACGACTAATTTACTAAGCTGTCGTATTTTTTTTTTTTCGTGTTTTCCGATGTCGATGTCATTCGTAGTTTTGTAAGGTAGAATGCGGCCGATTTAGTTGTTTTGCGGCCGTGTTATGAGGTTTATTTACGACTGCGTCACATTTTGGTTACGGCAGTGTTTGTCCGTTCACGTCCGCGTTTTTTTCCTAAGTTTCGTTTTTGTCACTCGCCCATGATTGGTTTGATTCGTGATGGAGGAGTGTCTGTGCACATTACTATAAAAACGCCCCAAACCGTCAGCACCTCATGGGTTTAGCTAGTGGAGAGGTGAGAGGAAGGTGTGTTAGGAGTTGGAGAGTTGTTTGGAGTTTGTGGAGGATTTGAGGAGGTTATTTGCGATTGTTGAGTGCTCTACTGTGTGTGTAAGTAGTCTTGTCATACTTGTTGTGTAGTTATTTAAAAGTTTGTTTACTTTTTTGTCATTGTTTTTTAGTTAACGTCTATTGTCATTGTTTGTGAGTGAGTGAGTGAGTGAGTGTGTGTGTGTGTGTGTGTGTGTGTGTGTGTGTGTGTGTGTGTGTGTGTTTGGTGTGTGGTGTGTAGTGGTAGTGGAGGAGTGTGTTTACTGTTTTTTTTTCCAGTGTTATTTGTTGTTTGTCCTGATTATGTCCCAGTCAGAGGTGAGTGAGGTGGAGGTGAGTGAGAGGGAGGAGGTGAGTGAGAGGGAGGAGGTGAGTGAGGTGGAGGAGGTGAGAGAGGTGGAGTAGGTTAGTGAGGAGGAGGGGGTGGCTGCTGCTGCGGCCTCCAGTGATAGTGATGGTGTTGTGGCTCCGCAGCCACGCACCACTACAAAGACTGGCCGCAATGTCAAATTTAGCTATGCTGAAAATATGGCTTTGGTGCGGGAGCTGATGAGGCATCATCAGCAGTTGTTTGGCCATGATGCTGCAAAGGTGTCGTCACGCAGGAAGAGTGTTCTGTGGGGGAAGGTCATTGCGGCTGTGAATAGTGAGGGTGTGGTGAGGCGGACCGAGGACACGTGCCGTAAGCGTTTTTACAACATAAAGCGCCGTGTCAAGGCGAAGATGGCCAAGGAGGCTAAATCGGCCCGCCAAACCGGGGGTGGACACCCCTTCCGTGCATCTTACCGAGATTGGGAGGAGCCTGTGCGTGCACTCATTCCGCAAGAAGTGGTTGGTGCTACTCATGTCCGGGATTCGGATCGGCCAAGGCAGGATGGTGAGTTATTTATGTTTACTTATAAACAATTTAAGCATGTGTGCTTTGTCTTTAGTTGTCTGAAATGTCTTCTAGCTAATTGTGGTTGTCAGTTTGTTCATTCTTCTAATGTGTTGGTGATGTAGTGCAGGCCTGGCCAACCTGTGGCTCTCCAGCTGTTGTGAAACTGCAAGTCCCATCATGCCTTGCCACAGTTTTGCTATTAGGGAATGATAAAACTGTGGCAGGGCATGCTGGGATGTGTAGTTTCACTACATCTGGAGAGCCACAGGTTGGCCAGGCCTGATGTTTTTTTTTTTAAATGTTACTGGTTGCATTGGAGTTTTTCAGGTGTTGTAAGTCAAAAGTAAATGTTTGTAGGTGTGTTTTCATGCTTTTAAAGTTTAATTTTTGAAACAAAGGTTTTTGGGAAATACATTTCATATCATTTATGATTATTGTGTGTTGTTATGGGTTGCCCTTTGTGTGCTTGATGTGTTTTTGAATGCATATTTGGTTGTGATGTTTCAAATTTTTCCTAGATATTTTTGACTTGTGTTTTATTATTATTGTGCAAAATTGATACCTTAGCGGGCAATATTGTGGTTGTGTCAAGCTACGACGTTTTGTTTTTAAGTAGTATAATTGTTTGCATTATGCGCCTTTCTGTATTGTATTTTTGACATAATTTATGCAAATTTAAAGAATACCAACCCAATGACGTCAGGCATAAAAGCATAAGCATCGTTTAGTTTAATTCTCATCAGGTACCACATATGTTAACATCACAATAAGGAATTTGGGAAAAAATATCACCAAAATAGTATGTTCATAAGGACATTCTTCATATTTCTACAGTACGCCAGAGAAGCAGCACAGCCAGGCCACAGCCAACACTGCCAAGAGATGCAGATGGTGGCAATGCCGGTAAGATTTAACTGTATACACATATTCTGCAAACACATAGAAACACAAAATGTTAATGATTATCTTATCACACAGGTTCTTCTTCGGCAAATCCACCTACACTAAGGCGCCCATCACAGGGCTCGGTTAGTGTGGCAACGAGGCCACCCAAGAGACACCGTCTTGAGGCTCCAGCACCAGCATCACCACCCCAACGCCGCATCTCCGCAGTGTCGGCCGTGCCACCACTAGTTCTATTGGCCAGCCCCCAAAGTGAGGATCCACAATCCCCTCAGTTGTCTGGTGAGTAAACATAACAATTACGTGTAAATAAGTAAACAAACAGTGTTGACGATTTATTAACCTGGAGAAGGCATAAGGTTTTGATAAAAAAACTGATATGTGCAAGGTGATAAAGGCAGCAGTACAAAATAAACACAACTGTTAATGTACATATTGGATCTGTTTGCCTTGTGCCTTTATCACCTTGCACATATCACTGCTTTTTCACTTTCTTATGCCTTCTCCATGTTTAGACATCTGCCCCACTGTTAGTACATATAAAATATAATTTAACTAATGACCAGTCATCCTTGCAATAATCAACAACAACATTCAGATGGTGTGAAGGTATTTTTAGATGGATAATTGTCAGATGTGATGTTGGCCATATCAACACATTGTTGACACAGAATTTTAGGTGTAAAAAAACAACATAAATGTTAAGTCTCATCCAATTGTTTTGCATGGCCAACAACACCACTTCTAAACATAGTGCACCGTAATACTTTTTCTACCATTGTTAATGTGTACATTTTAGGACACTATATTTGTTTAAGTTTTTGCCAGACCACTGACTGCCTTGAACAATGTATGAGTGTATTGGTAAACACATTTATTGTATTGTGTGTGTTGTTCCCAATATGTAAATGTATTAATTTGTATTTGTTCGAGTTCTTCGTGGTTGCACATTAATTGTGGCTCAGAGTCCAACAATTTATTAAAAAAACATCAACTGAGTAGTGAAGGATAGAAGCAACATATTTATACAAACAGATGAACAACATAGTCAAGTTTATGCCTCAAACTATTGATCAATTAAAACATGAATATTATGAAGAAATGCATGTTGACGAAAAGCTAGAGTAAGACCAATGCTAAAAAGTTACTAAATACTGGCTGTCTTCAACTCCATACAGAACCAGCCATCATGGCCGAGGATGCCCAGCAGGAAAGTGACCAGCAGGATACATACACTCTTCACCTGCAACCCATAGATGATACCCAGACAACAACGCCGCAGGACATACCCCAAACATCCCACAGGCCACAATTGAGCACAACACCAGACCAGACACAAATGGAGACTGAGTTTTGGAGCGGATGGGCCAAACAACAGGAACTGAGCTATGCGTGCCTTACCCAACAAAGCCAATACCTGGCAAGTCTGCCCCATCATCTGCCTAGACTGGCTCGAAACTCTGACAGACTTATCGTTCAAGTGGGAAGAATAGCCAATACCATGGAACAGATGAGGGCAGACAACTGCCAAATGCAAGCAAATCTCGTACGCATCATGGATGAGCAACAGCGCCAACAACAATCCCTAATTTAGGTCATCCAACACAACCAACTTATCAATGAAAACATGTCCCGAATAATAGCAAGCCACACTGCAGCTAATACGCAACTCACTGCCAGCCTCAATATACTCAGCCAAAGCCTTAATGTTTTGGCATCACACCAAGTCAGCTCTAGCTCGGGGACAACTACACCAAACCAGACCCCAGTTCAATCCCCAGTTAGATGCTCCAGTAGAACCAGGAGCAATGAGCCAGCACAATCCTCGGCACCCAGCACACAACAAAGAAAAAAATAATGTGTCCTGCAGCTAATTTTTGGAGTATTATAATATTATGTTGAGTTGTTGTGGCAAAAATGCCTTTGTTGTAGGAAATAAATTGCTCACACGGAATATGTGTCTTGTTTAATTAGCTACAGAAACAACCTGTACATTAGTGTCTAGGACCAGATGTGTATTGTTAGAAATATATTGCCTGCCCCTAGGTGTCCTCAGCTCAACGTGTGGCTAATCTCTGGCACCCAGAACATTGGCCATGGCCGCAAGATCAGATAAAGCTACCCTGACTGCATGCCACTGCGAGTCCTGGGTAGGGAAGCAGAGAGAGGCATGTATGTAGGCATCCAAGACATCAAAAACCTGAGTGGACAATCCAAAATTAAAGGTGAGTGTCATACTGTGTTCTATTACATTACAGAAGCACGACTTAGACATAGACGTGTATGTATGTTTTAACTCACCTGAATTAAATATTTAAAAAAGGTGGCCTGTGAGATACTAATTACATTGCCAGTCACAGGCTGAAAGCTGCCACTAGCCATAAAGTGAAACACAGCCAGGAGTTTGAGCAGGCCTGAGACAGAGCGAGAGCGTGCTGTCTCAGGGTCTAGGTTCAGTTTGACAAGGTCATACAGACGGAAAATGTTATTTACATTTAGTCGGAGCATCTGTATAACATGGTCATCAGCAAATGTGTTATCGTTTAAACGCACACTACAAAAACAAGCCATGGCCAGCCTACGCGGAACATGTACAACCTGCTTACCCTGTAGTTTTTCCAGGCCTGGGTTTATTGTAGCCTCATGGAGCAGTGTCAGGAATCCCCCAGCAAACAAGACAGCAGTACTACACACAGTAGCAGCCATTTCAGATTGAGAGTGGTGAAAAATGTGTTTGGGCCCCTTTTAAAGGACCAAAAAATCAGGTGTGACTAATGTAGAATTGGCAACACATGTAAACACGCTTCTCAAAAGCAGGTCTGTTTTTTTTTAGGCTTTTTGTACGATTAGTATTTTTTCACGGCCGCACATGCATTTTCACGGTAGAGATTTCAAATACGAATGTTTAGTAAATGACCGTGTTCCATACCTAAACAGCCGCGTTTGACCGATGGTGTATTCATTCGTATTTTTTTTCTTGGACTTCCAAAAAAATACGAATGCCCTCATCACTGCCGTGATTTGAGTTTAGTAAATTCCCGAGATGACACTTTGAAGAAAAAACACCATCTCGGTCAAAATCGGGAGCTTAGTAAATTTCCCCCTTGGAGTCCTGGTATCGAAGATCCGTGTATTTCCGATAGGCCTCCAGCAAACGGACTTTATCGGCGTAGTTGAGAATTCTCATGATGACCGGTTTGGGCCTATCTCTGCCGGACTGACGATCAGGACCAATCCGACGGACACGTTCCACCAGGATGGAACCCGTGGCCGAGACGCATCCCAGCTCTCTAGGCAACCACTGGGAGACCAAGTCAATGAGTTCGGAAAATTTCACAGATTCTGGCAAACCTACAAGACGTATATTATTTCTTCTATTCCGATTTTCCAAATCTTCTAATTTGTCTTGCAGAGACACCACCAGCTTGTCGTGCTCCATCTGGGTTGTTTAAGCTGCAGATAAATCATCCTCTAGATCAGAAATTCTTTGCTCAGCCTCGGAAATACGTTGATCATGGGCTGTGAGTTCCGCAAGCGCCGAATCCAGAGAGGCCTTTAGGGGTGCCAGTTTCTGATCCAGCAGAGATGAGAGTATATTCGTGATTTCACTCGTGGTGAAGGATTTGGATGGTTCCATAGTTGGTGCGGGTTGGGATTGCCCCCTAGGACTAGAACTTTGACTATACATCGGGGAAACAGGAGCACTGCTAGCGGGATTTTCACGATTTTTGCCTTTACCCGGCTGAGCACCCCGTGGGTTACGTAATGATTTAGACATGAATTTGTCAATAGCAATAATAGACCCAGGGAGATCTAGAGAGTGGTCTACAGAACTATGGTGAATGGCCCTGTAGGAAGAGTGTCCTGGTCTGGACCCGCCACAACCCGAGTACTGACAGGTGAGATGTGCAAGGGTGGAAATGCAAAGACGATTTGCTAAAGGGGGTCTTCAGGGAGCTTGAGTGTGTAAATAAAGCACACGGATGGAGACGTAGGGAAGGTTCCGACGAAGCGTCACATAAGACCCAGTGCTGGGGGCCGATGAGAGGAGTTGTGGGGGTCAGTATCCACAGAGTGTTCCCCGAGCCCTCTCTCCAATCTGCACTTCCAGCCCGCAGACTGTGGGGGACGTCAGGCTTGTGCTCCGTTTTTATTTTTTTATTTTTTTTATTTTTTTATGAGAGCATGGGGATGTATAGTAGTAGGGGGGGGGTCAGGTGGGGGAGACAAATTTGTCTGCTGGTGCTCCAATGTACCCCCTTGTTAACTATATGCCCCTTAACAGGTGCTCCGTTATCTGGCTGATAAACAAGGCCCCAGGGAGAAAGGCCTTCCAGTGGGTGAATTGCAGGCCCAGGCTGAAGCTCCAGCGGCTGCCTCCCCCGTGTCCCGCTGGTCGCCCAGCAACTGTCGTCCGGCTCACCTCCAGCCCAGGGTACAGCCCAGTGGTCGCCCCCCCCCCCCCTCCCCCCGCTGGAGCCCCGCAGATTGCAGATCTGGAAGGTGTACTTACTCTGGGGCCCAGCAGGAGAGAGGCAGCAGGGAGCCGAGGGTGCACCGCAAAGATGGCCGCCGATCGTCCCGCGGCCCTGTCCAGCGCAAAAAGTTCCGGCGCCCCCGGGTAGCAGAGGCAGGCAGTGGGCAGCGAGGTGAGTCTCCTAGCCGCTGCCAGCAGAGGCGCGAGGGTCGGAGGTCCGGGAGCAATGCACGGCCAGATCCGGAGGTCCCCGAAGCCGCCGCCGGTCCGGGGGATAAATCGAGGCCCCGGCTTGTAGGAGCCCCGTAGGCCGCAATCCGCAGGAGCAGTAAAAACTACTCCCCGATTCCGCGGAGCTAACAGGGGCACTGCAGGGGGAACAGGAGAGACAGGGGGGCTGCTGAGGGCACTAAGGGAGCCCAGAGATGGGCTATTTGAAGAAATAGGAGCCCTGTTTCACAGGAGCTCTTGTAAAGCGTGACTGTCCCCTTCAGCAGCCAGGCCACACCTATATGCAATCTTTTAATGTCTTCTCTCTATGTTCCTTTTTTACTTCATTCCCCGATCCCGCAGCTTTTCTCCTTCTTACTTAGGGCACCAACTCCAGCTCTATTCCTATTTTTATTTTTCCCCCTCTTCCCCTGCTTCGCATGGATATAGTTTATTAGGCAGTCATGTTGTCTGCCCAGTTTGGCTCTTATAATTACTTGACAAAATGGAAAGTCATAGATTATTTATTGTTTGTGGTATTACTGTTCTGACCTTATTCAAAACTATTTATTTTGTCTTCTCACTCGTTGGGATCGGTGGAGTTCCCTTATTTTTGTATAATCGTGTTTCATGGCCTAGAGTGGGTATAGGCTAACATAAGTACTCCCACAATTTGCTTGCCTAGGTTCAAGAATCATATTACATTTCTTACATGGAATGTATAAGGTCCTAATACCGTGTTGAAATGAAAAAAAACAATTCTTCAACACCTCAAATGTTTCAGACCTGATGTGGCCCAGTTGCAGGAGATCCTTTGGCACAGTTTAGGGATGCACCATTTACACTAAGTCTAATGACTACTACTTTGAATTTGTGTGATCCCTGGAGGTGCCAACATCCCAGTTCAAGAGAATACACATTCTTTGACCAGCCCCACCGCACCTTGCATTTTGTATTGACATTTGGCTGATAGCCTCCTCTTTGTTGCCATAGGTTTTGTGCTCTGACATAGATATCACTATACCTGATCATGCTCCTGTTTGGTTTACCCTGGCTTTAACATCTCCCCTCCCCATGTCTAATAATTGGATTTCCAGCTTATCTGGAGTCAGGTGACTGTAGGGCACACTTGGAAAAAGCTTTTCTCAACTATGTTTATGATAATCTTGAATATATTGACGATTATTATTTTATTTTGGGCAGCTTCAAAGCCAGTCCTGTGGGGCCAAGTAACAGAGTATGTGGTCAGGAAGCATAAATCCATGCCTGAATGAAGGAATAAAGGAACTCAGTAGACCACTGTCTACAGCCTATGAGGTGGTTATTTTACAGGACTCTCCTGTAACCAAACAAGCTTATGCTGATGCCAAAAATTTGTATGATATGTATGTATGTCAAATTATGTACTGAAATGGCTCAATTTCATTTAGGCCTTTATCACAACTGATATTTCCGTTGGTGCAACAGGTCTAGTAAATTGATGGCCAGTTTGGTTTGATCCTATTCCACTCCTCATACACTACAACTGAAGTCAGGGCTCTCTTCTAGTATCACTCATATTGAAGCTCTTTTCTGAGCATTCTTTCACTATTGTCATTCTTTGTATAAAGCCCCACCTGATACCCCTGCATTAGGTATGAAGTTCCTCAAGGAGGCAGCATTACGGACTCTCATAGATGAAGATAGGGCCTCCTTAGATGCATCGGTGACTGACATGAAGTTCCTCTGCTTATTGAAGTCCCTTAGTAAGAATAACTCACCCGGGCACAATGGTTTTGAGACTAAATATTAACAAATACTAACTCCTCATCTCCTTTCCCATTTAATCTCCCCTTTTAATACTATATTAGATGGTAATACTATATTAGATGGTAATTCTCCTCCACCTGATTTCAACATTGCCCAGATAAGTCTTACCGAAGTCTGGGAAGGATCCTATGTAAGTGCAATCGTACTGGTCAATTTCCTTACTTTATCAGGATTAAAATTGTTTATCAGGCTTGTTGCCACGTGCTTACAGAAACTACTGCCTTTTCTTCTTCAACCTGCCTAAATTGATTTAGTTCAGGGTCGTACCTCAGTGCATAATATATGACTCTTGGTGACTACTATGGCTCAAACTCAGGGACTAGCAATGTACTAAGTTGTGACACTGATAAGGCCTTTGATCACATCTCCTGGTCCCATGTTCTTCAGGTTCTCCACCTCCAGCAATTAAGTCCTGATTTCATCCAAATGCTTTATTGTCAGCCAATCCAGTTTTTTATCATCGATGGTTTAAATACTCCTTCCTTCCTGCTACACCAGGGCACCAGGTAAGGTTACCCATTGTCCCAGTTGCTTTTCAATTTGACTATTAGCCATTAGACACTTTGGGGCTGATTCAATAGTTTACCGCGCTCCCTGCTGTGTATCTATAGCAATGGGCATCTATTGGAGCTATTCAATTGCTGCTCCAATCAGATACCCATTTAAAGTGCCTGATGGCTCCAAGCATCCAAAGTTCAGGTTTGGCCACTTTGGGCACCCAAACTACAGACTTTATAACATATTTTGTCTTAAACCTCCTGAGGCTGCGTGAAAAAAAAGTGACTGCCACAGCTTATGGGCATCTATCAGAGAAACAATTCAATAGCTCTGATAGACACCCATTCCTTTAGACCGCCAACAGGTGACACACGCCACAATTGAATTGGCCCCTTTGTTCATGACATCCTTTGTAAGGGAATTGCAGTTGGAAATCATGGCATAAAGGTATCCACCTTTGTGGACAAATTATTGTTATATTTTAGTGAACCTCATGTAGCTATTCCCCACCTCCAGACACAACTGCAGACTTTACTTCTGGCTTTCTCTCCAAAACCGAGGCTTTGTCTTTTCCTTCTCCAAAACCGAGGCTTTGAGACAAGGATGGGTTGGGAAACTTTGTTCCCATTTAAGTGGGCTACGGGATGCCTTACTTATTTCGGTATCCATATCCCCTCACACCTTTCCCAATTGTACTGTTAACTTCCTGAAACTATTCAACAGCTATTGACTGATTTGTGGAAATGGCAGCATTTCCCTCTTTGCTATCTAGGATGCTTCATTTAGTTTACCTACTTTAACCTCATCCCTTAGACAATGTGTTGGCTGCTAACTTCCATTATACCTTAGGTTGGGTGGTAGGGAATGACAATTTTGTTAGTAAGACCATAGAACAGAAATTCAGTCCACATATACAGTTGTGCTACCTGACCGTGATTTGGTTTCCACAGAATCCCTCATTTTCCACTTCTTCATTAGAGTTTGAACACTGCTGATTTGCATTCTCAATTGCTTGGATATCTTTTTATATCCCTTTCCTGTTTTATACAGTTCAATTACCTTTTCCCGCAGATCCTTTGACAATTCTTTTGCTTTCCCCATGACTCAGAATCCAGACACGTCAGTGCAGCACTGGATGAAAGATGGAAGGGTCTTTCAGGAGTCCAGAAACTCACTGACCTTTTATACACACACACTGATTACAAGCAAACAGATCACAGGTGAGGATGGTTACCTTAAGTAGCAACTGAAAACCTGTTTGTGTCAACTTGTGTGCATGTTATCAGGCCAAAATCTCCAGGGTATGTAAACTTTTGATCAGGGTCATTTGGGTAGTTTCTGTTGTCATTATGATTTAAAAAGAGTAAACACAGTTGTTTGACAATAAATGGCTTCACCCAACCACTAACCATGAGTGAAAGAAAAGTTTGTGAGTTATCATTCATATTCTCTGACAAATGGCCAGAAAATCAAAAATTCTGCTAGGGTATGTAAACTTATGAGCACAACTGTACATCTAGTTAGTCTTCCACACATGCATCCTTCTATATTTCCACCACCTGCCCTTATACTGTAGATAGCCCCTTCATTTCTTAGAAGAAGACCTCACTGTGTATTTCCTGACTGCCATAATGGTAGTGCATACAGTATTGTCTTGGCATCGCTATGCCTATCAATTTCTACATCGTGATGGCTCCTTCGTTCTTACAATGTCCCCTATTTTAAATTCATAGTTATGCTAACCAGTTTTTAGCTTGTTTATCACCCCTACATAAAGCCTGTCCCATAGATGGTGTCATATGATTATGGCATAGGATATTGGGGCCTCATCCTACTTCTTTCATCTATGTACATACTAGATGGAAATTGGATTTGTCTTAATTACAAAGTGGTATTGCCAAATAGCAAAATGTTTTTCATGTCATAAGATATTGGGGCATCACCCTACTTCTTTCATCTATGTACATACTAGAATGAAATTGGATTTGTGGTATGGCCAAATAGCAAAATTATTTTCCATAGTGTGTGTGCTTTTATTAGATCTTGCATATGTCTGAACAGGTAACTGGTTTCTTCATCGTATGCTGTGATGTACTTCAAGTTACTCCACAAGGCACATTATACTCCCAAGTTGAGATGTTTGACTGGTGCCTCTTCTGACTAGAAGTGCTTCAAGTGTTCTCAGCCTGAAGCAGACCTACTGCAGTGCATGTGGTCCTGTGATATTGTACAGGAGTTCTGGTTGGCTGTTCAGACCTATATTACATAGGATACGGTCATATGTTTCAACTTGGCATGGAGTGGGCATTGTGGGGTCTCTGTCCCTCTTTTACACATCTGTAATAAGGGGACACTGCCATATTCTTAGCTAGAATTGCAGCGGCAGCCAAAAACACAAACCTATCTCAATGAATTGGCAGAGAAACCATTCCTATAACATACTAGGATATTGATCTTTTTATTGTATTTTAGCCTCTCCATCCTTTTGTATGTTTTCAACAAGTTTTCCGGTCCCTTAAGAGACAAACATCCCATAGCTTTATGCGTCTTCTAATATTCTTTAAACTATTGTTGCTTTTCAAAAACCTTTGCTCTGTTGGGTGGGGTTGGGGGATTAGTGGTGTGGTTCCTAGGAAAGACACCTAAGGTTTCAGGGTCTAGATGTGTTGGTCTGTCAGTCTGTACCCTCACAAGGAGACAGGTAGTCTTAATTGCTTCTAATGAAACTTCCCTACAAGACACACGGGACTTCCAAAAATCTTGGAGTTACATGTTAAAAATATAGGTTAAAATCTTTATGATATTTAATGCCCAATAATGTCATAAAATTACCACATCCATTCCTTGGTGTGTATAACGCTGGTCTTTAATATAGAAAAGGACAGATGCAGACTGTTTTCTTTCCAGTCCTATTTTATTGCCGTCGCATTGTCCCAGTAAATTAATCTCTCCCTGAAAATAAAGTTTGCCCTCATGCATGCTGGCATAGTGTATTTCATTACTGCTGACAGCTAAGTCATGCAAATGTCTCAACCTGCCCAAGCTTGTATGGAGATTGCACGTTTGCATAACACAGACATGTAAGTACCTAACTACTAAGCCGGCTTAGAACACAGGGAAATATTTCCTTAGGTGTTGGATATAATATAATATTTTATACCCCCTAATTAATTTTTTTGGGAAAATAAGACACATTTTTACATTGACATCATTATTAATTCTGATATATCTTCTTATTGTTTAATGCTAAAGAACCATACTGTAAACGTGTATGCATATAGCAATCAATGAGTTGTCACTGCTCCAGCAACACTGGTGTCCAAACTAGAAGGGTCATTTTTCAGACACATGGCTGGAAGTCTCCCTGAGATAGAGAGGAAGATGTATCAAAGCTTTGAGAGAGATAATATGGAGACGTTGCCCATACCAACTAATTAGCTTCTAGCTGGCATTTTACAGGAAATGAGAAATGACCCTTTGAAGCTGACTGGTTTCTATGGGCAACTTCCCTACTTTATTTATCTTAAAGGCTTGCTAAATTTCCCCTAGACAAGAGTCTATGGTACTCGGTGGTAACCTAGCTGTATTTGTATCATGTCAGCTATTCCAGTAGTTCTCAACCTCGGTCCTCAAGTACCCCCCAACAGTTCATGTTTTCCAGGTCACCTAGCTGGTGCACAGGTGTATTCATTACTCACTGACACATTTTAAAAGACCCACAGGTGGAGCAAATGATTTCACTTGCAATCCTGTGAGGAGACCTGGAAAAACATGAACTGTTGGGGGTACTTGAGGACCGCGGTTGAGAACCACTGAGCTATTCCACATCAATGACGATATATGCCGCTTAGCGGCTATAATTATGAGAAGGTAGAATGAATATATTAGGGGAGGAGACCACTTTCAGCAACTACTTATTTATTAAATAGTGAATAAAAAGCACACCAGTGTAGTGTCATACTGCTCCCAAACTCCAGTTTCTTCTTGTATTCCACAGTGGTGAGTAAGGTGATCTTACATGACCCAATGTCACTCATACCAATTCACTATCTTTCATTACTGGAACTACAGGCTTATTATAACCAATAGGTACCATACTGTGCTGATGGAAGAATCTAATGTAATTTATCTATATTGATATTAAGGCTAGTTTATTTTAATCCTAAAAAGTGGAATAAAAAAAACAACAAAAAACACTATTACCATAAAACCATGCTACCACTACAAAATTTCAATGAATGCATGGGGGAGTGGGAAGAAAATGCACATATAAACCAAATAAACCCACTCAAAGTAGGGTGCAAACTTTTACCAGATTTTCAATCCTGTAGAGATGTGTGGTTCAGCTCTCCAGAAATACGAATCCACACAAATTTTGTGGATACGAACTGAACCAAAACCCAGTCCGGATCTCCTGGGGAGATCCAAACCGAACAGAGTCCCGATTTGGATCTTCCCACAGTTTGGAAATCAAATTTGAAATCCGAACGACAGGTTTTGGTTTGCAAAAATTACATGGTTTGTATCAATGATTATTGATTTGTAACCGAACCAAAAACCGAATCCGAACAAAAACACTTGAAGGTGGTTTTGCCAAAACCAAAACATGATGAATTAGAACCAAAACCAAAGTCCTCTGGAGCCGGGAATCTGTACACTACCTTGCTGTGTTTATCCAGGAGAAAGAACCATAAGTTTATTACTATTCATTGGGGTTCCTCTCCAACCATATGTACAGATAGTGCTATACTAGGATTAATTATATCCAGTATATACCTTGGCTATAAGGTGTCGAAGGAAGTCACATTTCGCCTGAAAATCCCAAGGAGGTCATGTCCAGAATAATTTCGGATATTTTATACCCGTCTTATAACCTTTAGATCTTTATGGATTATATATCACTGGGTACCAAATCTTTTTTACTGGTAATCATTGGACAGACGCTATTTGGTACTTACCTTTTGTTCTTTTTCTGATTTTATAACACTGGATGTAGAATTCCTAGGTAAGCTAGATAAGGAATTATTACTCACGGCAGAACTTATCCGGGACTAACCTTATAAGTGCCACCTGTTAAGCTACCTACCCCTGAAGAAGTCCTCAGGATGAAACGCATAGGATTTAATAATAATAATATTTTTTTTTATATAGCGCTCTTTCTCCAGAAGATTTAAGTAATACAGCAATAGGTAAGCCACACAGACATAAAAGAAAACCTTGAGCACACAGAAAGCATAATGCATGATTGGTGTAGACATTTTGGGTAATAACTTCCAAGGGTTGTGTATCCCACCCTCACAAGGTACTAGTTGTGGCAAGCCATCTTGGGCACATTGCGTAGGATTAACCAGGGTGGAATAGTCCACCCCTAGAAGAGATAACACAAAATGGGGAGATTGCAGAGTCCTAAAGTTCAGAGTAGGGTTCCAACAAAACCATCAGGTTCATGTATTTTTCATCCCATCCACAAGTGCACCAGATGAGGTAGCCATGTTGGGCGCACTACGAAGGTTACACTGTGGGAGATGAGCCATACAAGAGTCAAATGCATGTATGGGAAAACTGACACGGGTCTAGTAGTATGCTATACCCTGCACAGAAAGATACAAATGAAGCACACCCTGCTCACGGAGGAACCATCCGAGGCAGCCATCTGGGGCGCACTGCGTAGGTTGCTGCTGGCAGGGTGGAGATAAACATTACAAGAATAGCACACAGTGGGGTGGAAGTACGCTGTAAGATGAAAAAGAAGAGAAAAATACATTTGCAGGAACCAACAGATGGAGGAAAAGTGTAATAACATTATTTTGAGAAAATTATAAATGTCCTGGTCTCATGGAAGCAGTGCGGGTAGGTGTGAGAATGTGGGGAGCACACTAATGTCCAATGGAAATGACCCTGCTAGGACTTGTCCTGATGCTCACCACCCTCTGTTCCCTGCTCAGCTTGAGGGGTAGGCCCGGATTTATCAGCATAGAGTCCATTACCCAATCCGGTGAAGGCCCTTCCCTGAGCTCACACCTGAATATGGTGGAGGAAGGTTATAACAACATCTCTTCTGGATTGGCTGTGGCCCACTGATTTTATTTCATTTATGTATGTAAAAATATTGTACCTAAAAGTATACTGAATTATATTTTAATATTGTGAATAAATTTGGTATCTTTTAATAATTGGCCATTTGGCCTTTTTCTGGGTGATTCTCTTTTTTCGGTGTGTGGCCATTTCTACGGGTATGGAACTCAAGGTCGACACCCATTGGTCGACAGTGGGTAGGTCGACACGGCCATTAGGTCAACATGAACAAGGTCAACATGAGTTTTTTATATTGTTTTTGGTGTTGTTTTCTCCGTCAAGTGACCAGGAACCCCAATTAGTGCACTGTGTCCCCTTGCATGGCTCACTTCGCTCGCCAAACTACGGGCAAGGTGCCTCGCTCCACTACCGCTGCGCTCGGGACAGGTTATCATTCCCAACCGTAGTCCACGTGGATCGTAAAGTATGAAAAAGTCCCCCCCCAAAAAAGGTAAAAACTCATGTCGACCCTTTTTCATGTCGACCTTTTTCATGTCGACCTAATGGCCTATTTCTAGTGTCGTCCTACCTACTGTTGACCAATGGGTGTCGACCTAAGGGGCGTCGACCTAATTTGTGTCAACCTAAAGTCCGGATACCATCTCTACAGGATTGCCTCTCTACCAAATACGGGATTGGATCGGCAACATAAGAAAAACAGCATATCTATAAGAAAGCCATATCTGTACTTAAGAGAAATTACCATCTATATGGACAATTAAGTGTAATTTTTTTAAATATTTTAAATATAATTTAATCTTATTCCATTACCATATCGGCGTCGGCGGGGACCGCCTAGTATGTACTAGTATTTACACCATGGTAAAGAGGAGCTCTAACTACCAGATTCTTTAAAGTCACAGCCATCTTGATTGGTCACCGTGACACTGAGGAGCTTGCTATTAGTTATCAACATTGGAAGAATTACTCCCAACAGTCCTACTCATCATTGAACTTATTGAAATTCAACTCAGATTTGGAGCCTTGTACTTATTATATTTTTATTTTATTGGTAACAGTATGTTTATTGTGCAATATATATTTTTACATAGGTGAATAAATGTATTTTTATTTAGTTATCATTGCATATGGGAAAAGTGTGCTATTATACTGTCCCTAAAAGGAATATTTTGTATTATAATGTAATGGTTTCCTATGGGTGTAGTATGGCTGACCGGCGGTCTCCTGACCGCCGGTCAGCTTACCGACGCCGGGATCCCGGCAGCATACCAACGCCAGGATCCCGGCGGGGAGGGGCGAGTGCAGCAAGCCCCTTGCGGGCTCGCTGCGCTCGCCACGCTGCGGGCTCGGTGGCGACCTGCGGTCGCCACGGGTTCTATTCCCATTCTATGGGTGTCGTGGACACCCACAAGTGGAAATAGTCCCTGTTGGTCGGCATGCCGACCATCGGGATACTGAGCCGGCGGGATGGTGGAGGAGGTCATGTGACTGTCGGTCAGCAGACCGCCGGTCACATGAATACCACCCGTTTCCTAACTGGGTGCTGTGGCACCATGTGGTGCTGCAGGTACCTACAGCAGTGCCATGTTTTGGTGGTCCAGGACTAAATCAAATGATTAATGGTCAATGTGATAGGTAAAACCAGTGCTGGTGACCACCAGTCAAAAAATATGTGGACAATCAGAAATGCAACCCTGTCCTCCACCACAATAAGTGAAACTAAGGGCGGTATCCAATTAGCACTGTGGCTAAGTGACTTGCCGCGGAATATCCAATAGCAGCGGTAAGCTGCGTTTCGCACCTCAGGCAGGTGAAGCCATATCCCCGAAAGCATCCCTGTTTTCATGCGAAATGGGGCTGCGGCTGCCAAAAACACACAGGTTTGACTGAACATTTTCAGCAGAAAATAATTTTTTTAAATTAAATAGCCTGTAAAAAAAATATTGGTGAAAAACCAATGTTTTACCGTGGCTAATTGGATACCGCCCTAAATATGACCGCTAAGCACAATATACTTCATTTAATATATATATATATATATATATATTTTTTTTTTTTTTTTTTTTTTTTTTTTATTTCTTGCTGACCCAGGAGTGCTGTAAAAAAAATAGAATTTTAATTACCTACCGGTAAATCCTTTTCTCATAGTCCGTAGGGAATACTGGGAATCCATTTAGTACCATGGGGTATAGACGGGTCCACTAGGAGCCGTGGGCACTTTAAGAAATTGATAGTGTGCGCAGGCTCCTCCCTCTATGCCCCTCCTACCAGACTCAGTCTAGAAAACTGTTCCCGAGGAGACGGACATACTTTGAGAGAAGGATAGATAAGAAAATTGGTGAGATTACGAACCAGCACACACAAAACAAGAGGAAATCCATGCTAACCAAACTTGAAACAGGAACAGCAACAGCTGAACAAACCAGAATACTTAACCAAGTAACAGTGCAGGAAGAATGAAGAACTGGGCGGGCGCCCAGTATCCCCTACGGACTATGAGAAAATGATTTACTGGTAGGTAATTAAAATCCTATTTTCTCTTACGTCCTGGGGGATACTGGGAATCCATTTAGTACCATGGGGATGTACCAAAGCTCCCAAACCGGGTGGGAGAGTGCTGAGGTTCCTGCAGAACTGATTGACCAAACTGAAGGTCCTCAGAGGCCAAAGTATCGAACTTGTAAAACTTTGGAAACGTGTACGAATCTGACCAAGTAACTGCTCGGCAGAGACACCCCTGGCAGCCGCCCAAGAAGAACCCACCGACCTAGTAGAGTGGGCCTGTACAGATTTTGGAACCAGCAAGCCTGCCGTGGAATAAGCATGCTGGATAGTGAGCCTGATCCAGCGTGCAATTGACTGCTTTGAAGCAGGACACCCAATTTTATTGGGCTCATAGAGAACGAACAGCGAGTCCGATTTTCTGTGATGAGCTGTCCTCTTTACATACACCTTCAAACCCCTCACCACATCCAAAGACTATGAAGTAGCAGAGGTTTCCGTAACAACCGGAACCACAATAGGTTGGTTGATGTGAAACGCAGACACCACTTTAGGAAGAAATTGCTGACGAGCTCTGAGTTCAGTTCTGTCCTCATGGAAAATTAGGTAGGGGCTCCTGTGCGACAATGCCCCTAGCTCCGACACACGTCTTGCTGAAGCCAAGGCCAACAGTGTGACGGTCTTCTGTAATGGTTCAAACCAGTCCGATTGGAGGAACTGCAGCACCAAATCGAGATCCCAAGGTGCCGTGGGAGGCACAAAGGGAGGTTGGATGTGCAGAACACTTTTCAAGAAGTCTGGACCTCAGGAAGAGAAGCCAATTGTTCCTGAAAGAAAAAAGACAAGGCCAAAATCTGTACTTTTATGGAACCTAAACTTAGGCCCACATCCACTCTCGACTGCAAAAAAAGCAGGAAACGTCCCAGATAAAATTCCACCTCAGAATATTGTCTGCTCTCACACCAAGAGACATATTTCTTCCAAATACTGTGGTAATGTTTAGACGTTACCCCCTTCCTGGCTTGGGTCATAGTCGGGATGACCTTGTCAGGAATCACTCTCCTGGCTAGAATCAGCTGTTCAACTTCCATGCCGTTAAATGTAGCCCTGGGATGTCTTGATAGACGAACGGGCCCTGTTGCAGAAGATCCTCGTGAAGAGGTAGAGGCCACAGATCTTCAAGCAGCATCTCAAGAAGATCTACATACCAGGCCCTTCGTGGCCAGTTCGGGGCAATGAGGATTGCTTGAACCTTTTCCCTTTTTATTCTTTTTAGAATTCTCTGCATCAGCTGAAGTGGAGGAACACCAGCTGGTGAACCCACGGAGGTGATATGTCAAAAGAGAAAAGAGAGACTCTGGGTTGGGGCACTCTTTTTTAATAAAACTTAACTTTTAATTAATTTCTGATAAAAGTATTGTACACAACCAAACACACATAACGATACACTAAGGAAGGTTACAAGGTGTACCCTTCCACATCTGATATTGTAAATTCTTAATCAAAAATCTAGAGGTAAGTACTCTCCAAGAACTAAATGTTCTAGGTGACAGTAGCACCTGAGGTGAAAATATCAGAAATAGAAATTTCAGACAAACAACAGAAAAATTCAAAGATAAAAAACAGTGGCATATATCAAAATAATCTTGACTGTAGAAATAGTCCAATATTAAATACCAGCTGCAATAATTTCTCCTGGTATGGGCTAATTTGCTATTTGTAGATCTGTAATAAAAAAGTGTATGATCTAGAAGCTGATTTGCTGTATATAGATATGTAGTCAAAGAATCTATAGTCTAGATGGATAGATGGAATAGGTAAGGGTCAAAGGTTGCTCCAACACTTCTGCTTTTCACATAGAATATAGAGTGTTTTTTACTGCACCCAATATTCCCTAGTGGTCTCCCATCTAGTTACTAATTGGGCGTCTCACTGCTTTGCTTCCAAGATAAGGCAAGATTGGCCGTAGCCAGTGAAATATGGCAGTAATAACTCAAGGGTTGTAAATGAGAGAGTGTGTGGTTATTGGCGCATACCAAGAAAAGAGGTACTTATGCTGTCCAATATTTATGCACAGATTCTCTGTTACCTTAGCATTGCAGAGAGATAGTTGGCTGGCATTTGGATGAGAGAGTACTGAAAAGGATTTGATACAAAGAAATGTATAGGTTCAGGATCCGTCTTCTGCTCTCCACTGTCATATAGGAATATAGCGGACAGTGGATGAGAGAGGCGGGTTGCCTTGGCCTATTGAATTTAAGTAAGTTTGAAAGTATGAAAGTAATAGGTGAGACTGGCACTTTTACAGTATCCCAAGTATTGGTAAACCAATCAGTAACCAGTGCCGTATATTAAATTCAAATATAGCGTATTCACTAAAGAGGTAGATATTCGTTGAAGCAGTTGATAGAGACAAAATTATGTGCAGCAAAAATTGATTAATTACCCAAATAATAGAATACATTTATAGCATTGCTACATAAAGGAGTGAGTATACATGGTAAAACTTTGGAGCAAGGGATTTATGCTAATGATATTCAGCAAGTGCCAGTAGTTCAAAGAATTTATAGCGTTGCTATGAAAATAAGTCTCTGAACATATAGGTAAATCATAGCAATAGAAAATTAGGAAAATGATAAACAATTTTGCAGCCAAAATGGGCATATTGTAAAAGGAGTGATATCCAGCGCTCGTGTGTATGAATATTTTGATTGTCCTTAGGCTGCAACCTGTTGATGAAGTACCTCAAACTTCAGTATAGATATAAGGGAATGCAGGTATACAGGTGCGCCAATGAAAACAACAATTACCAAAAGATGCTTAATATAATAATAATAATATTCGGACTAATAATCATGTAATTTTCAATTTATATTATTTATTCAAAATTATGTTGTATATGCATCAGCTGCATGCATATAGGAACTTATGCAGTTCTAGAAAAATGATTATAGTTAAAAGGAAGAAGGAGGGGGTTGGGGGGGGGGATGAAAATAAAGTCAGTGTACCTAGAGGTACAGTGACAAGTCTGTTAATGTGAAAATTATGGTCAAAAACACACTGTGGTGAAAGCACTCAGATAGGTGGCGTCCCACCTCTGTAGTGTCTACTGTCCTGCTGTAATAACCAGAGCCTCTGGGGGGTGTCCGTTATGATGTCCAATATTATGTCAGAGAAATTTTCCCAAATTAAATAGGGGTACCCCTGGAAGGCCGCTGGCAGCACGGGATCCGATCTTGGCTACTAGTCAGGTAATTAGGGCTCCGGAATTACCGTCCACCCCTGTGCTCCGATAAATCGCGGCGTCGCTCTTGTGAGCGCACCGTGGTTATCCGTGCAGTTAGGAAGCGGTCACCGTCTTGGAGAGGGAGGAAGACAACTGCTTCTAGCCCTAATGGGCTGTCTGCCGTGCCTTCTCCTTTCCTACAGAGTCCCTTACCTTATCCTCGTAGCTCCGTCTGTTCTCCTCTTGCCGGCGGCCTGCTCCGTTCTTCCTCGTCGATGTTGTCCTCCTTTTGCTTCTGGGTTGTTCCGGTCACGTGACCGCGATGTTCTCTCAGTGTAGGGGCTGCACCACAGACTATTACATTCATCCTTATTAACTTCAACAGAGCCTTAAGGTAGAGAAATACGAGGACGGGTGAAAAAGAACAGCCCCTACACTGAGAGAACATCGCGGTCACGTGACCGGAACGACCCGGAAGCAAAAGGAGGACAACATCGATGAGGAAGAACGGAGCAGGCCGCCGGCAAGAGGAGAACAGACGGAGCTACGAGGATAAGGTAAGGGACTCTGTAGGAGAGGAGAAGGCACGGCAGACAGCCCATTAGGGCTAGAAGCAGTTGTCTTCCTCCCTCTCCAAGACGGTGACCGCTTCCCAACTGCACGGATAACCACGGTGCGCTCACAAGAGCGACGCCGTGATTTATCGGAGCACAGGGGTGGACGGTATGTCCGGAGCCCTAATTACCTGACTAGTAGCCACGATCGGATCCCGTGCTGCCAGCAGCCCTCCAGGGGTACCCCTATTTAATTTGGGAAAATTTCTCTGACATAATATTGGACATCATAACGGACACCCCCCAGAAGCTCTGGTTATTACAGCAGGACAGTAGACACTACAGAGGTGGGACGCCACCTATCTGAGTGTTTTCACCACAGTGTGTTTTTGACCATAATTTTCACATTAACAGACTTGTCACTGTACCTCTAGGTACACGGACGTTATTTTCATCCCCCCCCCCAACCCCCTCCTTCTTCCTTTTAACTATAATCATTTTACTAGAACTGCATAAGTTCCTATATGCATGCAGCTGATGCATATACAACATCATTTTGAATAAATAATATAAATGGAAAATTACATGATTATTAGTCCGAATATTAATATTATTATATTAAGCATCTTTTGGTAATTGTTGTTAAAATGGACATATATACGATACCAGGAGGTGAGTGGGCTGAACTGTGCATGGTTCAGCACCACTATCCACAGACGGCCGTTTCACGTGGAGGTGGCTTGTTCACTGTGTAATGATAGTGGAAAATGCTGCCTTATTTAAGGTGGAGGTGGGGAAGTGGTCTCTTAATAATAACCACTCATAGGAGAGTGTTGGAGCATGAGGTATGGAAGCCGCGTCTAGCGTGTCACTTCCGGTTCCGGTAAATATGTAGAACCGGAAGTCGCGTCAAATCGCGTCACTTCCGCTTCCTGTGAGAGGCCGATCGCGGCTTCACATTAGCTGTAATAGATAGCCTTATTTAAGGTGGAGGTGGGGGAGTGGTCTCTTAACAACAACCACTCATAGGAGAGTGCTGGAGCATGACGTACGGAAGCCCTGTCTAGCGCGTCACTTCCAGTTCCGGTAAATACGTAGAACTGGAAGTCGTGTCAAATCGCGTCACTTCCGCTTCCTGTGAGAGGCCGATCACGGCTTCACATTAGCTGCAATAGATAGCAGCTTGAGTACCAGGGTATGTCACTAGGGCCGCGTCACTTCCGGATCCGGAAAAAAGAGCCAACGGCGGCCATTAGGGTTCGGCATCGAAGTCACGTGACCGTGTTTATGTTTAGGGTTGCCTGGTAACCGCATCCGTGTTCAGGCAGCATTTTCCACTATCATTACACAGTGAACAAGCTACCTCCCGGTGAAACGGCCGTCTGTGGATAGTGGTGCTGGGCCGTGCACAGTTCAGCCCACTCACCTCTTGGTATCGTATATATGCCCATTTGGGCTGCAAAATTGTTCATCATTTTCCTAATTTTCTATTGCTATGATTTACCTATAAGTTCAGAGACTTATGTTCTTATCTAAAGTGTACGTACTTCTGCACATACTACTGTTTCTCTCATATGAAATAAACTTTTTTGGAAGCAACTATGCATTGTTCAAGTATATTATCAGTATAAATCCACTGTTCTCAGAAACTGTCATATATTTACAGAAGTAGCAATGTTATAAATTCTTTGAACTACTGACACTTGCTGAATACCATTAGCATAAATCCCTTGCTCCAAAGTTTTACCATGTATACTCACTCCTTTAAGTAGCAATGCTATAAATGTATTCTATTATTTGAGTAATTAATCAATTTTTGCTGCACATAATTTTGTCTCTATCAACTGCTTCAATGAATACCTACCTCTTTTAGTGGATACGCTATATTTGAATTTAATATACGGCACTGGTTACTGATTGGTTTACCAATACTTAGGAAATTGTAAAAGTGCCAGTCTCATTGATATTACTTTCATACTTTCAAACTTACTTAAATTCAATAGGCCAAGGCAACCCGCCTCTCTCATCCACTGTCCGCTATATTCCTATATGACAGTAGACAGCAGAAGACGGACCCTGAACCTATACATTTCTTTGTATCAAATCCTTTTCAGTACTCTCTCATCCAAATGCCAGCCAACTATCTCTCTGGTATGCTAAGGTAACAGAGAATCTGTGCATAAATATTGGACAGCAGAAGTACCTCTTTTCTTGGTATGCGCCAATAACCACACACTCTCTCATTTACAACCCTTGAGTTATTACTGCCATATTTCACTGGCTATGGCCAATCTTGCCTTATCTTGGAAGCAAAGCAGTGAGACGCCCAATTAGTAACTAGATGGGAGACCACTAGGGAATATTGGGTGCAGTAAAAAACACCCTATATTCTATGTGAAAAGCAGAAGTGTTGGAGCAACCTTTGACCCTTACCTATTTCATCTATCCATCTAGACTATAGATTCTTTGACTACATATCTATATACAGCAAATCAGCTTCTAGATCATACACTTTTTGATTACAGATCTACAAATAGCAAATTAGCCCATACCAGGAGAAATTATTGCAGCTGGTATTTAATATTGGACTATTTCTACAGTCATGATTATTTCGATATATGCCACTGTTTTTTATCTTTGAATTTTTCTGTTATTTGTCTGAAATTTCTATTTCTGATATTTTCACCTCAGGTGCTACTGTCACCTAGAACATTTAGTTCTTGGAGAGTACTTACCTCTAGATTTTTGATTAAGAATTTACGATATCAGATGTGGAAGGGTAAACCTTGTAACCTTCCTTAGTGTATCGTTATGTGTGTTTGTTTGTGTACAATACTTTTATCAGAAATTAATTAAAAGTTAAGTTTTATTAAAAAAGAGTGCCCCAACACAGAGTCTCTCTTTTCTCTTTTGACATATCAATACGTACCATTGACTCTGGGTGCACCACCAACAATACCAATTCCTTGGATACCTATTTCAGGCATCTCTCATGTATATGCACTGTTGGTTTACAAGGGATATATTTTATAAGAGCGCGCTATAAAGATTACAAAAATAGTCCTGTGCGGTACCAAATTGAACCCCTTCAGACCCACGGAGTTGTCAGAGCATCTATCGCCATCACTTGTGGGTCCCTCGACCTGGAACAATACCGCTTGAGCTTCTTGTTGAGTCGAGTGGCCATCATGTCCACCATCGGAACACCTCCGAGTGAAGGCCCCACTCCGTCCTGGGTGCAGGTTGTGTCTGCTGAGGAAGTCTGCTTCCCAGTTGTTTACTCCCGGAATGAAGTCCGCTGACAACGCCACGGCGTGTTTTTCCGCCCAGAGGAGAATTCTTGACACCTCTGACATTGCGGCTCTGCTTTTCGTTCCGCCCTGTCAGTTTATGTACATCACTGCGCCACATTGTCTGACTAAACCTGAATGGCCTGATTCTGAAGAGGAGATGAGGCCTGCAGAAGGGCGTTCTAGATAGCCCTGAGTTCCAGGATGTTTATCGTAAGGATGACCTCCTGACTTGACCATCTTCCCTGAAACTGCACCCCCTGGGTGACTGCGCACCAACCTCTGAGGCTTGCGTCTGTGGTTAGCAGAATCCAATTCTGAATCCCGAACCTCCGACCCTCGACTAGGTGAGAAGTCTGTAGCCACCACAGGAGGGAGATCCTGGCTTTTGGTGACAGACGGATCTTCTGGTGCATGTGAAGATGCGATCCGGACCATTTGTCCAACAGATCCAGCTGGAAGGGCCTCACATGAAACCTTCCGTACTGAATCGCCTCGTAAGAGACCACCATTTTCTCCAGAAGGCGAATGCACAGATGCACCGAGATCCGAGTTGGCTTCAGGACAGCCCTAAACATCGACTGGATTACCACTGCCTTTTCCAAGGTAAGGAACACTTTCTGATACTCTGTGTCAAGTATCATTCCCAGGAATGGAAGCCTCTGTGTTGGTTCTAGGTGAGATTTTGGTAAGTTCAGAATCCACCCATGATCCTGGAGTAGTCTGGTTGAGAGTTTAATGCTGTCCAACAACCGCTCCCTGGACGGTGCCTTTATCAGAAGATCGTCCAGGTATGGAATTATGTTCACTCCTTGTTTGCGGAGTAGAAACATCATCTCTGCCATCACTTTGGTGAACACCCTTGTGACGTGGAGAGACCAAATGGCAGGGCCTGGAACTGGTAGTGACAGTCCTGCAGTGCAAACCGTAGATAAGCCTGATGAGTCGGCCAGATCGGAACGTGAAGGTACGTATCCTTGATATCCAGAGACACAAGGAAGTCCCCCTCCTCCAGACCTGAGATCACCACTCTCAGAGACTCCATCTTGAATTTGAACACTCGTAAGTACAGGTTCAACGACTTGAGGTTTAGAATCGGTCTTACCGAACCGTCCGGAATAGTTGGAATAGTACCCCTTGTTTTGCAGATGAGGTGGAACTGGAACAATTACCTGAGTCTGTACCAGTTTTTGAATTGCATCCTGTAAGTTATACTTGCCTCTTGGGAAACTGGTAAGCCTGATTTGAAGAATCTGTGAGGTGGGAGCTCCTGGAACTCCAGTCTGTAGCCCTGGGAAATAAGATCTATGACCAAGGGATCCTGGCATGAACTTGTCCAGATGTGACCGAAGAATTTTAGTCAGGCTTCCACCTGCCAGTCTTCCAGGCATCGCGGTCCACCGTCATGCTGAAGGTTTTGAGGAAGCAGAGCTTGAGCCCTGTTCCTGTGAACCGGCAGTTGATTGTTTGCCTGGTTTACCTCTAGCGCTTCTGGTGGCTGTAGAAAAACTTCTGGATTTGCCCCTAAACTTGGCAGTCTGAAAGGACTGTAAATTGGGACCTGAGTAGGCCTTCCTAGCTGGGGGAGCTGCAGAAGGAAGGCATGTGGACGTACCCGCAGTAGCTTTGGAGATCCATTTGTCTAGTTCATCTCCAAATAAGGCCTCACCTGTGAAAAGTAGGCCTTCCATGCCTTTCCTGGAGTCCGCATCTGCCGTCCACTGGCGTAGCCATAGATTTCTGCGTGCAGACACTGCAATAGCCGTAGTACGTGCATTAAGCAAGCCTATTTCTTTTATGGCTTCCACCATAACATTCACAGAGTCCTGTATATGCTGTAGGAACAAGATAAACTCCTCCTGAGGCAAGGTGTCTAACCCTTCAATCAGGTTACCTGACCGTTTGGCAATGGCTCTAGTAATCCACCCACAAGCTATAGTGGGTCTCTGCGCCACCCCAGCAGCTGTATACAAAGATTTCAGCGTAGCCTCAATTTTACGATCAGCCGTGTCTTTTAGGGAGGCTGCACCCAGGACAGGCAATACAATTTTTCTTGAAAGCCTGGATACTGATGCTTCCACTATTGGTGGATTTTCCCATTTTTTCCTATCCTCAGGAGGAAAAGGAAAGGATGATAACAACCATTTAGGGATTTTAAATTTCCTATCAGGACTTACCTACGTTTCTTCAAACAGGGTATTAAGTTCCTTTGACACAGGAAAAGTGGCTGAGGATTTCTTTTTTATATTAAAATAAGATTCCTCACTCTCCTTTGTCACCTTATCAGGGATTTTTAGAACTTCTCTGATAGCTTCTATGAGAGCCTCCATTCCCTGCGACAGAGTACCCACCCCCACCTCTGAGTCCACCTCACCTTCCTCCATTTCTGACTCCTCATCATCCGAGTCAGACTGCAGGATATTGGCCAAAGTGCGTTTTTGCGGACAAATGGCAGGGGACTGAGATGGTGGATTGGGTACTGAGTCTCTTTTCATAAACTCAGTCATAGATTATCTTAAGTATTGCATCTCTTTCTTGGTTCAAGATAACTTTGTAGAGATTGTGGAAATGATTCCTCTAATGGAGTCCAGCCATGCTGGTTCTGCCCCACTAGCATGGAAAGGGACACTACATTGAGCACCCACTATTGAACCCCCTGGGGAAGGGGAACACTGTGCCTTATATGAAACACACTCTTTGCCTGACATACTGTATAGTGACAGCACACACACACAGGAAAAAGTTAAACGCACAATTAACCCACAAAGAGCCCTTCCAGGGAGAATCAGAGGGAGTATGGAACCAGCACACGGCGCCCTTAATGCTAATGCCAAGCTTAGCCGGGTCGCAGACTAAGGTGGTAATTCCAAGTTGATCGCAGCAGGAAATTTTTTAGCAGTTGGGAAAAACCATGTCCACTGCAGGGGGGGTAGATATAACATTTGCAGAGAGAGTTAGATTTGGGTGGTTTATTTTGTTTCTGTGCAGGGTAAATACTGGCTGCTTTATTTTTACACTGCAATTTAGATTGCAGATTGAACTCACCACACCCAAATCTATCTCTCTCTGCACATGTTATATCTGCCTCCCCTGCAGTGCACATGGTTTTGCCCAATTGCTATCAAAAATCCTGCTGCGATCAACTTGGAATTACCCCCTAAGGGCCTAAGTCAGACCTGATCGCTCGCTAGCAGTTTTTTGCAGCGCTGCGATCACATAGTCGCTGCCTACAGGGGAGTGTATTTTAGCTGTGCAAGTTTGCGAACGCATGTGCAGACGAGCAGTACAAAAAGATATTTTGCAGTTTCTGAGTAGCTCAGTACTTACTTAGCCGCTGCAATCACTTTAGCCTGTCCGGGACCAGAATTGACATCAGACACCCGCCCTGCAAACGCTTGGACACGCCTGCATTTTTCCAACCACTCACAGAAAATGGTCAGTTGACTCCCACAAACGCCTTCTTTCTGTCAATCTCCTTGCGATCGCCCGTGCGAATGGATTCTTTGTAAAACCCATCGCACAGCAATGATCCGCTTTGTACCCGAGCGACACGCCTGCGCATTGTGGTGCATACGCATGTGCAGTTCTGACCTGATAGCAGCGCAGTGAAAAAAACTAGTGTGCGATCAGGTCTGATTCACCCCCTAAGTACCTAGATTAGGGATTTAGTACACTAATAAGCGCTTCCCCGTTGCTATGACCCCCTAGTACCGCTGAGGTAATCTGGAGTCTCTCCGGAGTAGCTGCGTGTCCCTGTCAGTCAGGGTCTGTGTCAGCCGCAGAGGGAAAATGGCGCTGGTGAGCTGCTGGATCCGCTCATAGTGAAGCTCCGCCCCTTCAATGGCGCACAGTCTTCCCGCTCTTTTTTATACTGGCTGTATGTGTCTAAGTGCATAAAATGGAGACAGACTCCTTTTATGGCTTTGTTGCCAGTCTGGGTACTGTGTCCGCTGTTCAGCGTCTGTGTCCTTACACAGCGGGAGACGCAGTCTGCCCCATTTAGAAGCCGTGCATCTCCATACCCTCATGCTGCCATAATAGCCGGCGATCCACTAACCGGTTTAGTACTCACCACTTTTCTTTCTTCTGGCTCTGTTAGGGGTGGCGGCGTGCTGCGGGAATGTACGCTCATCGTGGTGGGGCTTGCGTATAGTTCCCTCAGAAGCTAGTGTCCTATCAGCGGGGAACGGGACCATTAACCCTGAGAGAGATTGGGCCATTCCTCCCCCTAAGTCCCACGAAGCAGGCAGGCTGGTGTCTTCCCAGTCCTGCCTGAAAATAACAAACACAGAAAATAAATGCAGAAAACTCTTGAGGAGCTTCCAGAGACGTGACCGGCTCCTCCGGGCACATTTTCTAAACTGAGTCTAGTAGGAGGGGCTTAGAGGGAGGAGCCAGCACACTCTATCAATTTCTTAAAAGTGCCCATGGCTCCTAGTGGACCCATCTATACCCCCATGGTACTGAATGGATTCCCAGTATCCCTAGGATGTAAGAGAAATATTGATACTCTAGGGCAGTGGTTCTCAAACTCGGTCCTCAGGACCCCACACAGTGCATGTTTTGCAGGTAACCCAGCAAGTGCACAGGTGTATTCATTATTCACTGACACATTTTAAAAGGTCCACAAGTGGAGCAAATTATTTAACTTGTGATTCTGTGAGACCTGCAAAACATGCACTGTGTGGGGTCCTGAGGACCGAGTTTGAGAACCTGTGCTCTAGGGTGCAGTGATTTTAGAAAGCTGGGGAACTGCTGGTTTATAATGAATGAAAAAAGTAATGATCCAACATGAAGCAAACTAATAAACGAAGCAAACAAATAAACGAAGCAAACACTGGCCTTGTAATTTAGCTATAACAACAGCTTTTGTTACTAAGGTGTATTTGTTAAGCATACTCCTCAGGGTCAGTTTCTCATTGTAACAATAGTAAGCTATCGCTTTCCCCACTCCATAAATAATTAGCTAGATTGTGCTGAATAAATTAATTTGTGATATAACACATTTAACATGCTGAATTCACTATTAACTAGAAAATAAATGGGACTCATGTTACCATGACTTTATCATATTACATTTCTGACTTTTTTGTAATACTGCTTGGGGCATGTATGTATGTATCTATAAACTGTCCCACCTACAGCAGCCATTTTCTTGCAGCAGATTTCATAAGTGCACATATGATTTTATCCCCAGAAAAATGGCCGCTGTCGGTGAAAGCAGTGCATATAATAATCACTCGTGTATTTATAATAGCTAAATAAATAAAAAAAGAAATAGTTTCCTGTCTCGGGAAAGGAAGTGGTGTGCAGCCAGGGAGAGGCTTTGTGTGTGTGTCTGTGTGCTAGTATTATAGGCACAGGCAGCAGCGGACAGTTTAGCAAGCTGCACTCTCACCCCCCACCCCCCGATCAGGAGGAGTCTCTGCTTGCTGCTGCCTGTGTGTGGTCCTAGATTAGAACAATACAAGAAGATCTGTGTAACTGCATAGAGCAGTGATGTGATTTCAGGCTGGAACTAAGGAGCACAATGCTATTAGTGACTACAGGTAACAGCACTCATTTATTTACATGTATTCTTTAAATGAGATAACACACTGCTACCCTTAGTAAATCCTATGAAGTCATTTGCAAAAATATATATTTACTTTCTATTATTTACTGTACTGCACCTTGAGTTCTTCTTAAACAGAATAAAACTGTAAATGAGTATTATTATTTATACTCTCCCACAAATAAAACATGCTTTTTTGTTATGGTTTGGGCAGTAAGGTGGCCCTAGTTCTTTCTGTCTCTTTTTTTAGCTGTCGGTCGCTTTCTGACACCACTTTCATTGTATAAAAAAAGAGCAAGGACGCGCACCTGCACAATTCTTACCATCACCTAAATGTTCTTTTATTAAATAGGCATAAAACATATATACAGGTGCTAAATGCGAAAAGCAAAAGGTCTGCTGAGTAAAGACTATCAATCTTTGCCCCAACTAGGAAAGTTGCTTTTCATCATTCAGACCTTTATGTTTAATAACTGTAACCTAGAAAGGAGATTGCAGACATCCTCAATGTGCTTGCTTCAGAAGTGTTGGTTTATTTTATCCACTTAGAAACAGAATTTGACGCTTGATAAGTACCACTTTGCCTACCTAGTCTACCCATGTACAAAAAGCTCCTTATCCTCCAGATGATTGGTCCATTCCTACACTAAGCCTTAAAGAGGATCTGTTGGGGGGGTGTTCAGTTGTTAGCACCTGCAGCTGTCTTTATTGCGCGCCCGACGGAGCTATTCAATTTTTGCTTCTGTCGGTGCGACCAGCTGCTGGTGCTGACATTTCAGCTCCCTGGGGGTGGCAAGCTTAAATGTTCTAAAAGTGACTGTTTAGGCACCCAAACAGAACATTGCGCCCATTAGTTTAGTCGGTTTTAGCTGCTTTACGTGGCTAAACCCAACACTTATGTGTGCGATAACCAGAATCAATGGAATATCGCCCCTGCGATCTCCCATCACTTTAGATGGGAGATCAAGCGGCGATAACAATTGAATTTCCCTCTTTGACTGAGAAGGTCCTTTTTGGTGACTACAGACCATCCAAAAACCAATAGAGAGAGAGAGAGAGAGAGAGAGTGAGAGCGAATCCATTTCTTTGATTCGCTACAGTGAACACCTTGTCATGGTGAGTGCAAACTAAGCATTGTTCTGCTTCTATGTGTGTGTAATAAAAAAAAAAAATATATATATTATATATATATATATATATATATATATATATATAATATATACATATACAGGTTGAGTATCCCATATCCAAATATTCCGAAATACGGAATATTCCGAAATACGGACTTTTTTGAGCGAGAGTGAGATAGTGAAACCTTTGTTTTTTGATGGCTCAATGTATACAAACTTTGTTTAATACACAAAGTTATTAAAAATATTGTATTAAATGACCTTCAGGCTGTGTGTATAAGGTGTATATGAAACATAAATGAATTGTGTGTATGTACACACACTTTGTTCAATGCACAAAGTTACAAAAAACATTGGCTAAAATTACCTTCAGGCTGTGTGTATAGGGTGTATATGTAACATAAATGCATTCTGTGCTTAGATTTAGGTCCCAACACCATGATATCTCATTATGGTATGCAATTATTCCAAAATATGGAAAAATCCCTTATCCAAAATACCTCTGGTCCCAAGCATTTTGGATAAGGGATACTCAACCTGTATATATATATATATATATATATAGCCTCATTTCTCATGGTGTTGCAGACCAGAAGTTGCCCATGGCAACCAATCAGCTGCTCTGTATAATTTTATAGTATGCAAATTTTAAATGTTACGTCAGTGCTGATTGGTTGCCATGGGCAACTTCTCCACTGGCTCACTTCTCCATACTTTTCACTGCTTCATGAATAGACCCCTAGGTGGGGATCTGCTCCAACACACATTTTGTTGGGAGCACTGAGTAGACTTCTACCACAATTGTGTGCTGGTGCTGTAAGTATCTGTTTTTGGTGGATGGAGGTTGAAGAATAACATATAACATTGGGCAGTGAAGGGCAACAAGATACACTTCCCTTTAAACTTCAAAAGGGCTGCGCATTACCCTTAGTCATAATGCACAAAACATTTAATCAAAGAAACAGACATCACTTTATAATACTATATTAATAGGCATTTTATTACAAGATAAACAGTATAACGAGCAAAAACCAACACCTAATAATTGAATGAGACTCTGGGTTGTCGAGTTTTCCACCGGTTTTCTTGTAATCTGCTGGTGGGCCGCCTATTGTCGTCACTGGCGCAGGGTCACAATGGAGGGTTTATTTTTTTTTTTAAATATTCAAAATAATGATAATAGTGACGTCATACCTACTTAACTAAGCCAATGATCCAGTGCTAGTTTAAGAATTCAGCGACTCAGCTGATCCTGGGTAATTTTTTGAGTTTTATGCAAACAGGCAAAAAAGATTATTGAAACTGTTGCCTGAGCGACATGGACTACAAATGGCTGCTTTGTGCCCAGAATCTAGAGACCTTAGTACAGTGTTTCCTTAGCGCTACGCACATGCGACTGTATATTCTAACACCTAAGATGAGGCAGCAGTTGTTTCCCACCAATCCGATATTTAATCACATGTGCAGGGTCAGAAGTTGCCGGTGCGGATCTCCCAGGACCTGCAGCTCCAATCTCAGGTTCAGCGTTTGTTTGGTCTCGGTATTTGCTTCATAAACTCTTTGTTTCTTTCATATAGAACCGCTCTAGTCTTGTGCCAGGCACAACTCAACCTGGTATTAGAATTCCTTGGCAGCTTACAAAGTTGACTGTTTGCATATAGTGTAATGACCTAACAGGTAGCACAGAGGATGGTTTCACAGTCAGTGCAGAATCGGCTGGTTCTTCTGAACAGAATTGTCAAACATCTGCTGTTGGTGCGTCCATTCTCCTCATCCTAACAACAGCTGCTCAGCGATATTGGAGGATGGCGCTGAAACAGTGGGACGCCAACCTTGAGCATCCCGTTCAGAGATGTGCGCTCTGCAATTTTCTATTCTGTGGTTTGTTCTGTAAAAGTGGTAAAGGATGAGGTGAAACTAGAAAATATTGGCATACAGTGTGTGGCTAATCCTGCAGTGCATTTAGCAGCCATGAAGACCTGTGTTGATGACAGTCAATGGTTTGGGATATCCTTTTTTGTATGTACATGAGGTAAGACATTACAATAGAAAATAGATTAATTTTCAGCATTGCAGATAGTTGTTAATACTATCTCAAGGGCCTTTCGTGAGTTTAAAGTGGGTTCAATGATAGGTTTTACATTGGTATTTAGTGTGTCCGACTATGGTCAGTACTCCTATATTCTCTACTTACTTACCTGTTTTTGAGATGGACAGTGACGGCTTGATCTGCAGACAGGTTATCAGAAAGTGCACAGATCATCTAAGTCAGGGATGGGGAACCTTCGGCCCTCCAGCTGTTGTTGTGCTACACATCTCAGCATGCCCTGCAACAGTTTTAGCATGGCCAAATAGCAAAACTGTAGCAAGGCATGCTGGTATGTGTAGTTCAAGAACAGCTGGAGGGCCGAAGGTTCCCCATCCCTGATCTAAGTGAACGAATTAGCCAGTTGTGTGGCATACAAGGAGCTGTCCATTTGTGTGGTTCTGTACATCCCCATAGGACTTCATGTGACCTGGGCACTGTATTGGGAAGCTACAGTGAAAGCTCTAAGGTGATATGAATCTCCTGTCCAGCTGATGTGGCAAGCTAAGAAATGACTCTCATTCATCCATCCTGTATGAACACAACAACGAAGTCCCAGCGCTTCCAAGCCTCCAAGCTTAACCAATTTTTATATAATTATAATTGTAATTCCGCTCCCAGTTTAGCAGTACGGTCCTGCCAATAGTATACAAGAAAAAAATATAATAAAGATCAATTTATCAAGCGAGCGCATTAGCAATTTATTATATCCATAAATTTCCATAAAAATGACACCGTTTAAAATACACGCACAGTAAAAATGACATACAAAATTACTCTGTAATCGCAATAAAAACTATGGCTCCTATAATGAATAAGGAGAGGTTATAATCACCATTTGTTTATAAATTCCTTAATTCAGTTTGATCCAGTCCTTTTGATGTGCATAAAAGGGCTAATTGTTAAATGCTTGTAACAAACAGTATACCGCGTACTCTTACAACGAACTATCTAGTTTCACACAAGGTCTAGCGAAGCTTTTCAGTCGCAATGGCTGCCGCAGAGTGATTGACAGGAAGTGGGTGTTTCTGGGTGGTAACTGACCGTTTTCAGGGAGTGAGTGAAAAAATGCAGGCGTGCCAGATAAAAACGCAGGCGTGGCTGGCCAAACGCAGGGCGTGTTCGTGACGTCACAACAGGAACTAAATAGTCTGCAGTGATCGCAAGCTAGGAGTAGGTCTGAAGCTGCACAAAATTATTTTGTAGCCGCTCTGCGATCCTTTCGGTCGCACTTCTGCTAAGCTAAGATACACTCCCAGAGGGCGGCCTAGCGTGTGCAATGCTGCTAAAAGCACCTAGCGAGCGATCAACTCAGAATGAGGGCCTATATGTGATGAGGAGACACACAGTGTAGTACGATTCAAAGCCCTGATTGCGGTCAGATAATGGGGGTCATTCCGAGTTGTTCGCTCGCAAGCTGCTTTTAGCAGCTTTGCACACGCTAAGCCGCCGCCTACTGGGAGTGAATCTTCGCTTATCGAAATTGCGATCGAAAGATTAGCAAAATTGCGAATACACACTTCTTAGCAGTTTCTGAGTAGCTCCACACTTACTCGGCATCTGCGATCAGTTCAGTGCTTGTCGTTCCTGGTTTGACGTCACAAACACACCCAGCGTTCGGCCAGACACTCCTCCGTTTCTCCAGCCACTCCCGCGTTTTTCCCAGAAACGGTAGCGTTTTTTCGCACACACCCATAAAACGGCCTGTTTCCGCCCAGAAACACCCACTTCCTGTCAATCACATTACGATCACCAGAACGAAGAAAAAACCTTGTAATGCCGTGAGTAAAATACCTAACTGCATAGCAAATTTACTTGGCGCAGTCGCACTGCGGACATTGCGCATGCGCATTAGCGACTAATCGCTCCATTGCGAGAAAAAAAATAACGAGCGAACAACTCGGAATGACCCCCAATGTCTCTAAGAGGCAGAGCAGGGCGGACGCTGTAAGCGCTGGAAATTACAGCGTTATGCCTGACCCATCTCTGCAGAATGCCGCTGCACTTGTAATGTATAGGAGTTCAACGTATTACTTCCAACCGAGACTTCTTGGTTAAGTAATTTAGTGTACTTGCCGTTCCTTGGTTCGCCGGCGTGATGGTTGGGAAGAATGAACTCCAAAATACTCTGTGACCCGCTGAGAATAAGTTCAATGCAAGTCGAAAATGCCTATTTCTCTAACGTCCTAGTGGATGCTGGGGACTCCGAAAGGACCATGGGGAATAGCGGCTCCGCAGGAGACTGGGCACAAAGTAAAAGCTTTAGGACTAGCTGGTGTGCACTGGCTCCTCCCCCTATGACCCTCCTCCAAGCCTCAGTTAGATTTTGTGCCCGAACGAGAAGGGTGCAATCTAGGTGGCTCTCCTGAGCTGCTTAGAGTAAAAGTTTAAATAGGTTTTTTATTTTCAGTGAGACCTGCTGGCAACAGGCTCACTGCATCGAGGGACTTAGGGGAGAGAAACGAACTCACCTGCGTGCAGAGTGGATTGGGTTTCTTAGGCTATTGGACATTAGCTCCAGAGGGACGATCACAGGCCCAGCCATGGATGGGTCCCGGAGCCGCGCCGCCGGCCCCCTTACAGATGCTGAAGCAAGAAGAGGTCCATAAATCGGCGGCAGAAGACTTTCCTGTCTTCATAAGGTAGCGCACAGCACTGCAGCTGTGCGCCATTGCTCTCAGCACACTTCACACTCCGGTCACTGAGGGTGCAGGACGCTGGGGGAGGGGCGTCCTGGGAAGCAATGAATTTACCTTAGTTGGCGAAAAATACATCACATATAGCTCCTGGGCTATATGGATGTATTTAACCCCTGCCAGTTTTCCAGAAAAAAGCGGGAGAAGAGCACACAGCGCCATTTTCCCCACACAGCTCCGCTGGTAGGAAGGCTCCCAGAATCTCCCCTGCATCCTGCAACTACAGAAACAGGGTAAAAAAGAGAGGGGGGCACTTATTTGGCAAAATAACAGATATAAGCAGCTATAAGGGATAGACACTTATTGTAAGGTTGTCCCTATACATATATAGCGCTCTGGTGTGTGCTGGCAAACTCTCCCTCTGTCTCCCCAAAGGGCTAAGTGGGTCCTGTCCTCTATCAGAGCATTCCCTATGCGTGTGCTGGGTGTCGGTACGTGTGTGTCGACATGTATGAGGAGGAAAATGATGTGGAGGCGGAGCAATTGCCTATAATGGTGATGTCACCCCCTAGGGAGTCGACACCTGAATGGATGGCCGTAATTAAGGAATTACGTGACAGTGTCGGCACGTTACAGAAAACTGTTGACGACATGAGACAGCCGGCAGCTCAGTTAGTGCCTGTCCAGGCGTCTCAAACACCGTCAGGGGCTATTAAACGCCCGTTACCTCAGTGGGTCGACACGGACCCAGACACAGACACTGACTCCAGTGTCGACGGTGAAGAAACAAACGTATTTTCCAGTAGGGCCACACGTTACATGATCACGGCAATGAAGGAGGTTTTGCACATCTCTGATACTGCAAGTACCACAAAAAGGGGTATTATGTGGGGTGTGAAAAAACTACCCGTAGTTTTTCCTGAATCAGATGAATTGAATGAAGTGTGTGATGAAGCGTGGGTTACCCCCGACAGAAAACTGCTAATTTCTAAAAAATTATTGGCACTATATCCCTTCCCACCAGAGGTTAGAGCTCGTTGGGAAACACCCCCTAGGGTGGATAAGGCGCTCACACGCTTATCAAAACAAGTGGCGTTACCGTCTCCAGAAACGGCCGCCCTTAAGGAGCCAGCAGATAGGAGGCTGGAAAATATCCTTAAAAGTATATACACACATACTGGTGTTATACTGCGACCAGCAATCGCCTCAGCCTGGATGTGCAGTGCTGGGGTGGCTTGGTCGGATTCCCTGACTGAAAATATTGATACCCTGGACAGGGACAATATATTATTGACTATAGAGCATTTAAAGGATGCATTCCTATATATGCGAGATGCACAGAGAGACATTTGCACTCTGGCATCAAGAGTAAGTGCGATGTCCATTTCTGCCAGAAGAGGATTATGGACGCGACAGTGGTCAGGGGATGCGGATTCCAAACGGCATATGGAAGTATTGCCGTATAAAGGGGAGGAGTTATTTGGGGGCGGTCTATCGGACCTGGTGGCCACGGCAACGGCTGGAAAATCCACCTTTTTACCCCAAGTCACCTCGCAGCAGAAAAAGATACCGCCTTTTCAGGCTCAGTCCTTTCGTCCCCATAAGGGCAAGCGGGCAAAAGGCCACTCATATCTGCCCCGGGGCAGAGGAAGGGGAAAAAGACTACAACAGACAGCTTCTTCCCACGACCAGAAGCCCTCCCCCGCTTCTGCCAAGTCCTCAGCATGACGCTGGGGCCTTACAAGCAGACTCAGGCACGGTGGGGGCCCGTCTCAAGAATTTCAGCGCGCAGTGGGCTCACTCGCAAGTGGACCCCTGGATCCTGCAGGTAGTATCTCAGGGGTACAAATTGGAATTCGAGACGTCTCCCCCTCGCCGGTTCTTGAAGTCTGCTTTACCAACGTCTACCCCCGACAGGGAGGCGGTATTGGAAGCCATTCACAAGCTGTATTCCCAGCAAGTGATAATCAAGGTACCCCTCCTACAACAGGGAAAGGGGTATTACTCCACGCTGTTTGTGGTACCGAAGCCGGACGGCTCGGTGAGACCCATTTTAAATCTGAAAACCTTGAACACTTACATAAAAAGGTTCAAGTTCAAGATGGAGTCACTCAGAGCAGTGATAGCGAACCTGGAAGAAGGGGACTACATGGTGTCTCTGGACATCAAGGATGCTTACCTCCATGTCCCAATTTGCCCTTCTCACCAAGGGTACCTCAGGTTTGTGGTACAGAACTGTCACTATCAGTTTCAGACGCTGCCGTTTGGATTGTCCACGGCACCCCGGGTCTTTACCAAGGTAATGGCCGAAATGATGATTCTTCTTCGAAGAAAAGGCGTCTTAATTATCCCTTACTTGGACGATCTCCTGATAAGGGCACGGTCCAGAGAACAGTTAGAGGTCGGAGTAGCACTATCGCAAATAGTACTACGACAGCACGGATGGATTCTAAATATTCCAAAATCGCAGCTGATTCCGACGACACGTCTGCTGTTCCTAGGGATGATTCTGGACACAGTACAGAAAAAGGTGTTTCTCCCGGAAGAGAAAGCCAGGGAGTTATCCGACCTAGTCAGGAAACTCCTAAGACCAGGCCAGGTGTCATTGCATCAGTGCACAAGGGTCCTGGGAAAGATGGTGGCTTCTTACGAAGCGATTCCATTCGGCAGATTCCACGCAAGAACTTTTCAGTTGGATCTGCTAGACAAATGGTCCGGATCGCATCTTCAAATGCATCAGCGGATAACCCTGTCTCCAAGGACAAGGGTGTCTCTCCTGTGGTGGTTACAGAGTGCTCATCTCCTAGAGGGCCGCAGATTCGGCATTCAGGATTGGGTCCTGGTGACCACGGATGCCAGCCTGAGAGGCTGGGGAGCAGTCACACAGGGAAAAAATTTCCAGGGCTTGTGGTCAAGCATGGAAACGTCACTTCACATAAATATCCTGGAACTAAGGGCCATTTACAATGCCCTAAGTCAGGCAAGGCCTCTGCTTCAGGGTCAGCCAGTATTGATCCAGTCGGACAACATCACAGCAGTCGCCCACGTAAACAGACAGGGCGGCACAAGAAGCAGGAGGGCAAAGACGGAAGTGGCAAGGATTCTTCGCTGGGTGGAAAATCATGTGATAGCACTGTCAGCAGTGTTCATTCCGGGAGTGGACAACTGGGAAGCAGACTTCCTCAGCAGACACGATCTTCACCCGGGGGAGTGGGGACTTCACCCGGAAGTCTTCCACATGATTGTAAACCGTTGGGAAAAACCAAAGGTGGACATGATGGCGTCTCGCCTCAACAAAAAACTGGACAGATATTGTTCCAGGTCAAGGGACCCTCAGGCAATAGCTGTGGACGCTCTGGTAACACCGTGGGTGTACCGGTCAGTGTATGTGTTCCCTCCTCTTCCTCTCATACCAAAAGTACTGAGAATCATAAGAAGGAGAGGAGTAAAGACTATACTCGTGGCTCCGGATTGGCCAAGAAGGACTTGGTACCCGGAAATTCAAGAGATGCTCACGGAAGACCCGTGGCCTCTACCTCTAAGACAGGACCTGCTCCAGCAGGGACCATGTCTGTTCCAAGACATACCGCGGCTGCGTTTGACGGCATGGCGGTTGAACGCCGGATCCTGAAGGAAAAAGGCATTCCGGATGAAGTCATCCCTACCCTGATCAAAGCCAGGAAGGATGTAACCGTACAACATTATCACCGTATTTGGCGTAAATATGTTGCGTGGTGCGAGGCCAGGAAGGCCCCTACGGAGGAATTTCAACTGGGTCGATTCCTGCATTTCCTGCAAACAGGACTGTCTATGGGCCTCAAATTAGGGTCCATTAAGGTTCAAATTTCGGCCCTGTCGATATTCTTCCAAAAAGAACTAGCTTCTGTACCTGAAGTTCAGACGTTTGTCAAGGGAGTACTGCATATACAGCCTCCTTTTGTGCCTCCAGTGGCACCTTGGGATCTCAATGTAGTGTTGGGATTCCTAAAATCACATTGGTTTGAACCACTCACCACTGTGGACTTGAAGTATCTCACTTGGAAAGTGGTAATGCTGTTAGCCCTGGCTTCAGCCAGGCGTGTATCAGAATTGGCGGCTTTATCCTATAAAAGCCCTTACCTAATTTTTCATACGGACAGGGCAGAATTGAGGACTCGTCCTCAATTTCTCCCTAAGGTGGTTTCAGCATTTCACTTAAACCAACCTATCGTGGTGCCTGCGGCTACTAGGGACTTGGAGGATTCCAAGTTGCTGGACGTAGTCAGGGCCCTGAAAATATATGTTTCCAGGACGGCTGGAGTCAGAAAATCTGACTCGCTGTTTATCCTGTATGCACCCAACAAGCTGGGTGCTCCTGCTTCTAAGCAGACGATTGCTCGTTGGATTTGTAGTACAATTCAGCTTGCACATTCTGTGGCAGGCCTGCCACAGCCAAAATCTATAAAAGCCCATTCCACACGGAAAGTGGGCTCATCTTGGGCGGCTGCCCGAGGGGTCTCGGCTTTACAACTTTGCCGAGCAGCTACTTGGTCAGGGGCAAACACGTTTGCTAAATTCTACAAATTTGATACCCTGGCTGAGGAGGACCTGGAGTTCTCTCATTCGGTGCTGCAGAGTCATCCGCACTCTCCCGCCCGTTTGGGAGCTTTGGTATAATCCCCATGGTCCTTTCGGAGTCCCCAGCATCCACTAGGACGTTAGAGAAAATAAGAATTTACTTACCGATAATTCTATTTCTCATAGTCCGTAGTGGATGCTGGGCGCCCATCCCAAGTGCGGATTGTCTGCATTACTTGTACATAGTTATTGTTGCAAAAATCGGGTTATTGTTGTTGTGAGACATCTTTTCAGAGGCTCCTTCTGTTATCATGCTGTTAACTGGGTTCAGATCACAAGTTGTACGGTGTGATTGGTGTGGCTGGTAATGAGTCTTACCCGGGATTCAAAATCCTTCCTTATTGTGTACGCTCGTCCGGGCACAGTATCCTAACTGAGGCTTGGAGGAGGGTCATAGGGGGAGGAGCCAGTGCACACCAGCTAGTCCTAAAGCTTTTACTTTGTGCCCAGTCTCCTGCGGAGCCGCTATTCCCCATGGTCCTTTCGGAGTCCCCAGCATCCACTACGGACTATGAGAAATAGAATTATCGGTAAGTAAATTCTTATTTTCGCCTTCCTTACATGTTTCTCCGCCGATATGCAATGGGCGTTTCATCAGAGAATCTGATTTATTACCTAACCAAGAGGTCTGCAAATAAACTCATCTCCCAGCTGGAAGTAATACGTTGAACTCCTATACATGACAAGTGCAGCGGCATTCTGCAGAGATGGGTCAGGCATAACGCTGTAATTTCCAGCGCTTACAGCGTCCTCCCCGCCCTGTCTCTTAGAGACATTGGGGGTCATTCTGAGTTGATCGCTACCTGCCGTTCGCTGCGCAGCGATCAGGCTAAAAATCTGCACTTCTGCGCATGCGATGCAGTTTCACACAAGGTCTTGCGACTCTTTTCAATCGCTCTGCTGATCGGTGAGTGATTGACAGGAATGGGGCGTTTCTGGGAGGTAACTGACCGTTTTCCGGGAGTGTGCTAAAAATCGCAGTCGTGTCACATAAAAACGCAGGTGTGTCACATAAAAACGCAGGCATGCCTGGGGAAACGGGGGAGTGGCTGGCTGAACTCAGGGCGTGTATGTGACGTCAAAACAGGAACTAAATAGTCTGAAGTGATCGCAAGGTAGGAGTAGGTCTGTAGCTACTCAGAAACTGCATGAAAATATTTTGAAGCAGTTCAGCGAACCTTTCATTCGCACTTTTGCTAAGCTAAAATACATTCCCAGAGGGCGGTGGCTTAGCATTTGCATTGCTGCTAAAAGCAGCTAGCGAGTGATCAACTCGGAATGAAGGTCATTATCTGACCACAATCAGGGCTTTGAATCGTACTACACTGTGTGTTTCCTCATCACATATACGACTTCTGCACTGTTACCTGTGAAGGCGGGGTGGTCTTCAGGTAGCCGGCGGTCGGGGTCCCGGCGACCAGCATACCGGCGCCGGAATCCTGACCGCCGGCATACCGACATCTTTTTTTCCCTCTTGGGGGTCCACGACCCCCCTGGAGGGAGAATAGATAGCGCGTAGCGCGCCACCGTGCCCGCAAGGGGCTCATTTGCAATCGCCCAGCTGTCGGTATGCCGGCGGTCGGGATTCCGGCACCGGTATGCTGGTCGCCGGGACCCCGACCGCCGGCAAACCATACTACACCCGTGAAGGCGTTATAAGGTGGACAATGCTCATTGATTCTAGCTCCAAGGATTCAACTTGCCAATAACAGGTGTATCCTAAAGGAGACGTGGACGGTATACTGTTTGTTACAAGCATTTAACAATTAGCCCTTTTATGCACATCAAAAGGACTGGATCCAGCTGAATTAAGGAATTATAAATAAATGGTGATTATAACCACTCCTTATTCATTATAAGAGCCATAGTTTGTTTTATTGCCATTACAGAGTAATATTGTATGTAATTTTTACTGTGTGTGTATTTTAAACTGTGTAATTTTTATGGAAATTTATTGATAAAATAAATTGCTAATGTGCTCTCTTGATAAATTGATCTTATTTATTATATATTTTTTCTTGCATCCTGTATGAAGTCTGGCAGCGGGAACGCATTCAACTTTTGTCTCTTTCCATTACATGTGTTGGCATAATCTGTGAGCTATTATAGCAACATCTAACACTCCAGCTGCTTTACCATAAATAAACAACAGAAGCCGCATCTACTGTTTATATTGAGACATATTTGCATATGAAGATTTTGTAGCAGTTACAGATCACATGGTGCGTTCAAACATTAATAATAACCTTTAGGGGTGTAATTTCTCACATGGCTGTCACATGCCATTTTCATGTGAGTAAACAGAAATGCAACCCGCCCACCCCAGCTTTTACTGTAATCCAAAGATCGCCGTTTGTACAGTCTTTTAGGGCCTTCAACCACTTAACTGACTATTTATTTCATCGAAAACTGCTCCGAAATTTTCGGGTTTTTTTTGAGTGAATTAGGTGAAGAACATAACTACCCTATCCCAAATGATTTTAGTTAAAAAAAAAAAAAAAAAAAAAAAAAAAGGAAAAAAAAATATTTTTTCACATTTTTTCTTCTTCCATTTTTTTTTATCGAAACATTGATCGGAAACATCGGGACCATCGCGGCTTTCATTCTGAAAGCCGGGGCAGCCTGCAGGTATACAGGGGGAGTCTGGGGTTGGCTTGGGAGGGCTCATTTACTCTCCCCACCGGCTGTCATTGTCTGCAGCCGCTGGAGGGGGCGTATCCTGCCGTGCTGACCGATCAGCAGTGATCGGCAGACACAGGGGGAGAGTGCAGGGAGGCAGAGGGACCTTCCGGTCCCTCTGACAGCAGCAGCGGAGGGAAGTTTATCTTCCCTTCCGCTGCTAACACTCTCTATCTGACTGGTCGCATCCTGTGCGACCAGGTCAGATAGAGCACTTGCAGGCATGGTCGCATCTGATGCGACCATGCCAGGCAAGTGGTTAAGGGGTGTATATATACTAAAGGTGTGTTTTGTTTTGTTTTTCCATTGATTTCAAAACAATAAAAATCGATCCTAAATCAATGTTGTATTTCAGGCGCTAAAACACACATACACTAACATTCAAAAAATAATAAAAAAAATGATCTTTTAGTAAATGTGTGTTTTAGCCCCTGAAACAAAACATCGATTTAGATAGATTTTCATCTATTTGAATTAGATGAAAAATCGACCTTTAGTAAATATACCCCCTTAGTGTATTTTCAAACAAGGTCAAAGTCTTATCACTTAATTTAAACTGGCATCTATGTCATACTCATTTGGACATCTAATTCCACTTATAAAGTGCAACAGAATTTGTTGGCACAATATAAATAAGAGTTAATAAATAATAAAGTATTTTATTCTCTTCCACATTTTCAAAAGCTACAGAAACCCATTCACTTAATCTATTTCTACTACAGTTAAAAATATAAGTCCTATGGGGGACATTTACTAAGCAGTGATAAGAGCGGAGAAGTGAGTCACTGGAGAAATTTCCCCATCAACCAATCAGCAGCTCTGTATCATTTTATAGTATGCAAATGATAGATGTTACTTCAGTGCTGATTGGTTTGCCATGGGCAACTTCTCCACTGGCTCACTTCTCTGCTCTTATCACTGCTTACTAAATGTCCCTCTATGTGACTGACAGGCCTTGCCAGGGATTACTACAATACTGTAATTCCCAGAATATAACGTCTCCTTCCAGCTGTGATTTGCCATCATTGACATGGTGATCGTAAAAATCTGTATGAACTAAATATAAATGTTTATCCTGTTTGTTTTAACCAACATTTTAACATGTGCTTTTAGGTTCAGTTGTCTTTAAATAACTACAGGTTGAGTATCCCATATCCAAATATTCCGAAATACGGAATATTCCGACATACAGACTTTTTTGAGTAAGAGTGAGATAGTGAATCCTTTGTTTTTTGATGGCTCAGTATATAGAAACTTTGTTTAATACACAAAATTATTACAAATATTGTATTAAATGACCTTCAGGCTGTGTGTATAAGGTGTATATGAAACATAAATGAATTGTGTGAATGTACACACACTTTATTTAATGCACAAAGTTATAAAAAATATTGGCTAAAATGACCTTCAGGATGTGTGTATAAGGTGTACAGTATATGTAACATAAATGCATTCTGTGCTTAGACTTGGGTCCCATCACCATGATATCTCACTATGGTATGCACTTATTCCAAAATACGGAAAAATCCGATATCCAAAATACCTCTGGTCCCAAGCATTTTGGATAAGGGATACTCAACCTGTATTGTATTTCTAAACGAGGGAAGTATTAAACTAGGTCTTCTTCTTTGCAGATACAGTTATGGGACACGATTAGAAGCTCCCGGATTGAGAGAAAAGCCCCCTATTGATTACATGCATGGGCGCAGAAAGGCGTCGCCATGTCTGTTGTAGATAAACAGCTCTTCTATGACTGCTTTCAGAGTTTACTTTCCGAAAAGAGAGAAGATAATTCCATGTATCTGACAACTGAAAAGTACAGCGAAATAATCGAGCAGGTCAAAATTGCCAAACTTGAGAAGAAAAAGTCATCCCTTTCTTATCGCCGTCTGAAAAGATTTCAGATCTGTTGTGTTGGAGATAAAGAGAAGCTCATTGCTCCATTATCTGAAACTAGCACTAGCGTCCAGTACTATATAACTAACGAGGATATGTATGATGTCCTGCATGAAGCACATGTAAACACTGGGCATGGAGGAAAACACAGGATGCTGGCAGAATTGAAGAAAAGCTACAAAAACGTGACTCAGGAGGTGGTTCTATTGTTCCTCAAGTTGTGTCTCACCTGTCAGCAGAAGCTCAGTTCTCAAAAGAAAGCAATTGTTGTGAAACCTGTCAAATTCTCCGAGCTGGAGAGTCGATGTCAGGTGGATTTGATTGACATGCAGTCTCAGTCCGATAATCCGTTTCAGTTCATCCTGGTCTATCAAGACTATGTGACTAAATTTGTCCAGTTAAGACCGTTGACCTCTAAAGAACCCAGTGAAGTAGCAAAACAATTGTTAGACATATTTTGCATATTTGGAGCACCTTCCATTATACAGTCAGAAAGTGGTAGAGAGTTTGCTAACGGTTTAATATCTGAATTGAAGGCTTTGTGGCCTAACTTAAAAGTAGTTCACGGGAAGCTACCTGATGGGCAAAATCCATCTAGTGTGGAGACCACCCATCAGGATATCCAGAACATGCTCCTGGCCTGGATGGACATGGAGAAAAGTCCAAAATGGTCAGAGGGGCTTCGCTTTGTGCAAATAATGAAGAATACCGATTACCATGAAAGTATATACCAGTCGCCGTACCAAGCCATGTTTGGACGGAGTATTAAAATAGGACTGTCTACATCGCCACTTCCCAGCGACGCTGTGGAAGAACTAGAAACCGAGGAAGAGCTGGAAGAATTGCTGCACACTGTAAAGAACAGACGGTTTGAAATTCAAAGGCGAGAAAATGCAAATCTGGCCTCGGATCCTCCAGAGAATGAAATTATCACTTTTGACCTGGCCCCCGATGAGAATTCTAATGATAGAAAATTGACCAAAGATGAATTGATAAGTTAGGACTAATTTAACAGCTGCATCTGTGTGGGGGGCAATGGGCAGGTACCAAATGTACATGAAAAATTGCAAATTGTATTCTGTATTTAAAAAAAAAAAAAAAGTCCAAACAAGGAACCCCAGTTTGAGATATATATTAACAAGTTTAGAGCCCACGGGTGTTGTACATTATAGCACTTGACTCCACGTATGGATGCAATTAGTGACTTTTGGCAAACAGAGCTTGCACAGTTGTGAATATATGCCTATTTGCGTACCTCTAGGCAATTCTGCGTCAATCAGATCTTGACTGTTTTTATCAACCTGTGAACTTGGTGTTTCCGAGTTCTGTTGTGTGTATGATGAAGGGACAGTTTCAGATGGGTCTCTTGCCCCCCAGCAATGGGGTAGGTGTAAGCACCAATACTAAAGATGATTGTTGCAGCTGTGGACGGAAAACGATGGTCTTGAGAATACACTGATGAAGCTGTGGATAATTGACGATTTGGGAGTTACCAGTGATCTGACAGTCCCCATGGCGCTCTGAAGGCACTTTGCAAACATCTCTGAGACTCTGAAAATAGAATGCTCTGGACTTGCGCCTTCTTAGCAGGTGACTCAGAATCTTGCCCAACATTAGAACAACTTAGGGCCTAATTCAGAGGCGATCGCTGCTACAACAGTGATCGCACTCTGAAGCCCTTTACGCAGTGCGCACGCACGGCGGGTAAACTGCGCACGTGCACCAAGTGAGATACGAAAGCATCTCACTGGTGTGATGCCTCTAACCTGATTGACAGGCAGAGGCGGTTGCAGGGTGGGAGGGGGTGTGCCAACGGCATTGAAACGCTGATGGGGAGGGGGGGGGGGTGTCATTACGGACAATGCAGGGGTGTTCTTATCGTTGCAGGGGCGGGCCGTGGCGGCTGCGTGACGTTACACGCAGCCGCTGCGACCCCAGAATGTGGCAGATAGGGAGCTACTTGGCGGGTACAAAAGCATCGCCGCTGTGTGATGCTTTTGCACCTGTGCGGGAAAGGGGGAGGGGTAGGGCTTGACATACGGGGCGGACTAGCCCTGTGCTGGGCGTCCCCTTGCATGTCAGAGAAACTGATCGGAGATGTGCTAAATTTAGAACATCTATGATGAATCACCCCCTTACTTGTAGTAAATGGTTGCTTAAATCCACTGTAGTTAACTGTATCAAATGGCTCATGCTCATTGTACTTATGATTAGAGAGTTATAAAGCCAAGAACTAATGAGCAGTGCACACATGGCCACATTTTAACCAATGCCGTGTTGTACAATTGAGTGAAACATGGAAATACAATCGGAGTCAGAATCTGGACCTTGCAGCACTACAGACCCTGCCCAGACAAATGTACAATATACAGTAGGAGACTATAGGGGAACAAGCTGCCTCCCTAACACTGTGTGCCACACACAGTGCCGACGTCCATGTAGTTGAGCGATTACATTTCCACTGCGCATGCGCGAAAATCCCTGCAAAATGCCTATGACTCATGCCTTATAGAGTGTACACACAAGGACACTGTTGTGGTCGATGGGCACATTCTCTTGGTGAAGTGCTGGGTAATGACTGTGAGGTGGCTTAGCACACACACGGAGATGGTCAGTCTTATGGGTGTGTCGGTGAAAGTGACTGGATACACCAACGCCCAACCCCTCACATAGGAGGCCATACTGAGAAGGAGAAATGCACTTGCCATTGGATTGGTTATAGTGTTGATGGTGTGACTGACGGTGCATCTAAAGACTTACCAATCAGTAGCTCAGGGCCTGCAGATGCTGGCAGTGGCTGTCTCAGTCCTTTTACATGCCACCAACACAGGGCTCTACACCAGGGAGGAGCAGACGGACGACCATCAATAGACACAGCTGAGTCTCTATTAGAAAGTTCCTCTAACAATTTATTATGGATTTAATTTTTCTACTACAGGTTGAGTATCCCATATCCATATATTCCGAAATACGGAATATTCCGAAATACGGACTTTTTTGAGTGAGAGTGAGATAGTGAAACCTTTGTTTTCTGATGGCTCAATGTACACAAACTTTGTTTAATACACAAAGTTATTAATAATATTGTATTAAATGACCTTCAGGCTGTGCATATAAGGTGTATATGAAACATAAATGAATTGTGTGAATGTAGACACACTTTGTTTAATGCACAAAGTTATAAAAAATATTGGCTAAAATGATCTTCAGGCTGTGTGTATTAGATGTATATGTAACATAAATGCATTCTGTGCTTAGATTTAGGTCCCATCACCATGATATCTCATTATGGTATGCAATTATTCCAAAATACGGAAAAATCCAATATCCAAAATACCTCTGGTCCCAAGCATTTTGGATAAGGGAGACTCAACCTGTATAACAGTTACACTGTGGGGTTTATCCAAATAGCTGTGAGTCTGCTAACTTGCAGCTTTTTGTTCCCAGCCCCATAGGACTAAATCATGTCCATGGTGAGGAGGGTGCAGTATGGAGTGCCGTTGCCGGCATTTCCGCACCGTTACGATGACACTTCTCCCCACTTTTCCCTCATTGAATTTGACCCCTATTTGTCTAAAAACAAAAAATAATTTATTTGAATGTTGAGCTTAACTATTTACATAGATGGCCATTCCGTAAATCTGCCTTGATAACACATTGGCAATGCAGAGCTACAGATAAGTATTCTATTCTCAGAGATGTCTGCAACGTGCCCTTGGGGGCTGTCATTGGCAACTCTTAAATCGGCAATTATCCATAATATCCCAGAGAGGCGCAAAGGAAAACAAAAGATGTTGGTATACCGTAATTCTCATGTATATGCGAAGGTGAACATGGCGACAGCACATTGCCGAGAATTTAATTTCCCACAGAATAATCTTTTTATGGTTGTGTGTGTGTGTGTGTGTGTGTGTGTGTGTGTGTGTGTGTGTGTGTGTGTGTGTGTGTGTATATACACTTTGGACAAGTGTGTGAAATACAGTGGACACTACCCTTTGCCCAGTATACTTGGCTGTAGTTTGCGCCATAGCTTCACACAAGTCGCTTATTTTCTCCATTACAGTGTACGCTCTGAATAGAAAGTCATCTGCTTTTAAAAACCTTTCTATATACAGCAAAGAATGCGTATGATGTATTATTATGTCCTTGTGTTTTATTCTGTTTAATTTTACTCTGTTCTAAAGGCTTTTGAGATTTTATATCTGTGTATGTTACATTTTGGGTGCTCCCTCTTTTGCATACTGTACTTATTTTTGTATTGTGATGACATTGTTCCTAAACCTGTGTTCCTAATTCTGCTTGGGGTAAGTAGTCGCATACAGCTCACTTGGTGTATGAGGAGGCAGCTAATACAACCCTACTCTGAACAACTAGGTCAGTTCTTGCACTTTAACGGGCTCGGATTCTGCCATATTATGATATCGTTTTAATATTTCTCAGTGTAACAAAGTGTTCTCTCATATCAGTATTTTAGTATTGTTTTTAGTTTGACCTTTAAATAGCCTTTCAGAAAGTTGACAGGTCCTATCTAAAGCCTATGGGGATACGCCTACCCTCATCTCTGCTCATGCGGCAGAGGAACAGCTGAGAACTCCATTTGTGGATCAGTCGCTGATTGGCCTTTGCGCCCTATACTCCTGGTTTTAAAGCGCTGACAGGTACAGTAGAGAGGTCCCACCTCCTGGAATTCTCACCCTGCCATTGGACTTCTCTTCAGCCTGTAAATATTGAAACATTCTCTAAGATCCACTATGACCTACCAATTTACCACCTTGATACCCCTTTCACACTGCACAAATAACCCGGTATCGACTCGGCATATTGCCGGGTCGGCGTGCGGTGTGAAAGGGGCATAGCCAAAATCGCGGGTCGTCTGACACGGTAATTCAACCCGGGAATAAAGCAGTGTTATACCCGGGTTGAATACCGGGTCAGTGGCTGCGTAAACGGGCTCCCGGGTCGATGCGTCCCGGGACCTGTTTACTACAGCAGGGAGAGGCGGCGCGGAGATAATCTCCCAGCGCCGCCGCGGGCTCCGCCCCCCTGCTGCAGTGGCATCCCATCAGGCATATTGCCGGGTCGGGCAAGCCTGCAGCAGCGGCCAATGCCGGATCCCACCCGGGAAGGACCCGTTTCCAATTCCCCGGTGGGATCAGTCATTGGTAAGATTTCATGGAGAGGTAAGTTATACCCCTTTCACACTGCCAATCTACTGCCTAAAATACCTGTTCATGAAAGCCTACCAATCCACTAAGTCCATCAACATCCATAATATACCTCCCCTCACCATGTCACTCTCTCTTCTTTCATCTCCACTACCCAAGTTAGACTGTAAGCTCACCCAAGCAGAACCCTCCATTGTCCTTCATCTCCTCTTAATTGTTTACCCTAAACATCCTACAATCTAATTTTTGTTACGTGCAAGTAATTTGCTCCATACCTTAACCTGTTTTCTTTGTCTGTGTTTTCTGCTGCCCGTTTTATTTATTTTATTTGTTATGCCAGTTATGTTATACTATGTACAGCATGTCCTTTTATATTATGTCATCCCACTTTTCTCTTAGAGGATACTGGGGTTCTATTTAGTACCCTGGGGTATAGACGGGTCCACTAGGAGCCATGGGCACTTTAAGAATTTGATAGTGTGGGCTGCCTCCCTCAATGCCCCTCCTAACAGACTCAGTTTAGAAAATGTGCCCGGAGGAGCCGGCCACGCTGAAGGAAGCTCCTGAAGAGTTTTCTGCATTTATTTTATATGTTTGTTATTTTCAGGCAGGGCTAGTTGGCACCAGCCTGCCTGCTTCGTGGGACTTAGGCGGGGGAACGGCCCAACCTCTTGAAGGGTTAATGGTCCTGTTCCCCGCTGACAGGACACTGAGCTCCTGAGGGAACTATTCGCAAGCCCCACCACGGCAAGCGTACATTCCTGCAGCACGCTGCCACCCCTAACAGAGCCAGAAGAATTGAAGAGTGGTGAGTACTGAGCCGGTGTCCCAGTTAGCGGGGCGCCGGCCATTATGGCAGCACGAGGGTACGGAGACGCACGGCTTCTCAACGAGGCGGAATGCGTCTCCGGAGACACAGTGCACAACTGCGTCTCTGTACACTGTACACAGTACCCAGACTGTCAAACACAGCCTTAAAACAGTTCTCCATTTTAAGCACAAAAATTACCTCAGCCAGTGTAAAAAAAGTGCAAAGACTGCGTGCCACTGAAGGGGCGGGGCTTCACTATGAGAGGATCCAGCAGCTTACCAGCGCCATTTTCCCTCTGCAGTGGACAGACGCTGACTGACAGGGACGCCAAATGACCTCAGCGGTACCAGGGGGTCATAGCAGGGGGGCAGCGATTATTAGTGTACTATCAGTGTACTTGGTCTGCGACCCAGCTAAGCTTGGCATTAGCAGCGAGGGCGCGGTGGGGGTTGGCTCCAACAACTGTGTGTCTCCCTGAAGGGCTCTTTGTGGGTTAATTGTGCTTAACCTTTTCGTGTGTGTGTGTGTGCGCTGTCACATTTACATTATGTCAGGCAAAGAGTGAGTTTCATGTACAGCGGAGTGTATTTCCTCATCAGGGGGCTCACTACTGGGTACTCGGGGCAGTTCACCTTCCCAGAATAGCGGGGCTGAACCGGAGTTGGTTAATTCTCTTAAAGAAATGATCTCCACTCTTTCTACAAAATTGTCCCACAATGAGAAAGAGACACAATACTTAAAACAGACTGTGGATGAGTTTATAAACAGAGACTGTCCCCAAAACAGCGTCTCAATCCCCTCCCATTTGTCCACAAAAGCGAACTCTGGCCCATATCCCGCAGTATGACGCTGACAGGTCAGACATGGAGGAGGGGGAGGTGGACATGGAGTGGGGGGGGGGATATAGCTCTGTCACAGGGAATTGAGGCTCTTATAGAGGCTATCCGAGATGTTCTGCATATTCCTGATAAGGTGTCAGATGAGTGTGAGGAATCCTTATTTTAATGTAAAACAGAAGTCCTCAGTCACTTTTCCGCCGTCAAAGGAATTGAATACCATGGGTTAATCCTGATAAGAAATTTCAAATCCCTAAAAGGTTGCTCTCATCTTTTCCTTTTTCCTTTGGAATATAGGAAATGATGGGAAAATTCGCCCATAGTGGACGCATCAGTCTCTAGGCTGTCACAAAAGATTGTATTGCCTGTCCCTGGTGCAGCTTCTCTAAAAGACACTGCTGATCGTAAAATTGAGACTACACTCAAATCATTGTACACAGGTGATGGGGTGGCCCTAAGACCCACTATTGCATGTGCGTGGATCACAAAAGCCATTGTTAAATGGTCAGGTAACCTAATTGAGGGGTTAGATTCCTTGCCTAGGGGGGGATGTTTTACTCCTGCAGCATATACAGGACTCTGCGAACTTCATGGTGGAGGCCATAAAAGAGAGGGGCTTGTTTAACGCACGCACCACCGCTATGGCAGTGTCGGCACGCAGAGGCTTGTAACTACGCCAGTGGACTACTGACGCGGACTCCAGGAATAACGTGGAATGCCTACCATTCACGGGAGAGACCTTGTTTGGAGATGAACTAGACAAATGGATTTCCAAAGCTAATGCGGGTAAGTCTACGTATCTTCCTTCTGCAGCCCCACCAACCAAGAAGGCTTATTCAGCTTCTAAGTTGCAGTCCTTTCGGGCAGCCAAGTTCAAGGGCAAATCCAGAGATGCTTCTATGTCCTCCAGCGGCACAAGAGGTAAACCACGCAAACCAGCAACTGCAGGCGCCCAGTAACAGAGCTCAGGCTCTGCTTCCTCAAAGCCTTCAGCATGACTGTGGACCGCAATGCCTGGAAGGCTGTCAGGTGGGAGCCCGACTATGATTCTTCAGTCAGATCTGGTCAAGTTCGTGCCAGGATCTCTGGGTCATGGATCTTATTTCCCAGGGCTACAGACTGGAGTTCCAAGAGCTCCCACCTCACAGATTCTTCAAATCAGGCTTACCAGTTTCACAAATATAACTTTACAGCATGCCATCCAAAAACTGGTACAGACTCAAGTCATTGTTCCACTTCCACCTCATCTGCAAAACAAGGGGTACTATTCCAACCTGTTTGTAGTACTGAAGCCGGACGGTTCGGTAAGGTCGATTCTGAACCTCAAGTCGTTGAACCTGTACTTACGAGTGTTCAAATTTTAAGATGGAGTCTATGAGATTGGTGATCTCAGGTCTGGAGGAGGGGGAATTCCTAGTGCCTCTGGATATCAAGGATGCTTACCTTCACATTCCAATCTGTCCGCCTCACCAGGCTTACCTACGGTTTGCACTGCAGGACTGTCACTACCAGTTCCAGGCCCTGCCATTTGGTTTGTCCACGGCACCGAGGGTGTTCACCAAGGTGATGGCAGAGATGATGTTTCTACTCCGCAAACAGGGAGTGAACATAATTCCATACCTGGACGATCTCCTGATAAAAGCACCGTCCAGGGAGCGGTTGCTGGACAGCATTGGTCTCTCATCCAAACTCCTCCAGGATCATGGGTGGGTTCTGAACCTTCCAATATCTCACCTGGAGCCAACACGGAGGCTTCCATTCCTGGGGATGATACTGGACACAGTCGCAGAAAGTGTTCCTTCGGTTGGAAAAGGCAATGGTAATCCAGTCGATGGTTCGGGATGTCCTGAAGCCAACCCAGATATCAGTGCATCTATGCATTCGCCTTCTGGGGAAAATGGCTGCTTACGAGGCGCTTCAATATGGAAGGTTTCACGCAAGACCCTTCCAGCTCAATCGGTTGGACAAATGGTCCGGATCGCATCTTCAAATGCACCAGAGGATCCGTCTGTCGCCAAAAGCCAGGATCTCCCTTCTGTGGTGGCTACAGACTTCTCACCTCGTCGAGGGTCGCAGGTTCGGAATTCAGAACGGGATTCTGTTAACCACAGATGCAAGCCTCCGAGGTTGGGGAGCAGTCACCCAGGTTGTGCAGTTTCAAGGAAGATGTCCAAGTCAGGAAGTCATACTTTCCAATCAACATTCTGGAACTCAAGGCCATATACAACTCCCTTCTGCAGGCCTCACATCTTCAAGATCGGGCCATTCAGGTCCAGTCAGACAATGTGACGGTGGTGATGTACATAAAACGACAGGGCGGAACGAAAAGCAGAGCAGCAATGTCGGAGGTGTCAAGAATTCTCCTCTGGGCAGAAAAAAATGCTGTGGCATTGTCAGCGGTCTTCATTCCAGGAGTAGACAACTGGGAAGCAGACTTCTTCAGCAGACACGACCTGCACCGGGGGGAGTGGGGCCTTCACCCGGAAGTGTTCAGGTGCTTGACACGTCGATGGGGATATCCACAAATCAACATGATGGCCTCTCTTCTCAACAAGAAGCTCAGACGGTATTGTTCGAGGTCGAGAGACCCACAGACAGTGGCGGTAGACGCCCTGACGACTCCATGGGTCTATCAGATGGTGTATATGTTTCCTCCACTTCCTCTGATCCCAAGAATTCTAAAGCGAATAAAAAGGGAAAAGTTTCGAGCAATACTCATTGCTCCGGACTGGCCAAGAAGGGCCTGGTATGCGGACCTTCTGGAGATGCTCCTCTAAGATCCGTGGCCTCAACCTTTTCGCAAGGATCTTCTGCAACAAGGCCCGTTCGTCTATCAGGATTTACCGCGGCTACGTTTGACGGCATGGAAGTTGAACGGCTGATTCTAGCCAGGAAAGGGATCCCTAACAAGGTTATCCTGACTATGATCCAAGCCAGGAAGGGGGTAACATCTAAGCATTACCATTGTATTTGGAAGAAATACGTCTATTGGTGTGAGAGCAGAACTTATTCTGCGGTGGAATTTCATCTGGGACGTTTCCTGCTTTTTCTGCAGGCAGGTGTGGATGTGGGCCTACGTCTGAGCTCCATAAAAGTCTAGATTTCAGCCTTGTCCATTTTCTTTCAAAGACAACTGGCTTCTCTCCCTGAGGTCCATACGTTCTTGAAAGGTGTTCTGCACATCCAACCTCCCTTTGTGACTCCCACGGCACCTTGGGATCTCAATGTGGTGCTGCAGTTCCTCCAATGGGACTGGTTTGAACCGTTACAGGAGGTGGACATAAAATATCTTACGTGGAAGACTGTCACACCGTTGGCCTTGGCTTCAGCAAGACGTGTGTCGGATCTGGGGGCATTGTCTCACAAAAGTCCCTATTTAATTTTCCATGAGGACAGAGCTGAACTCAGAACTCGTCAGCAATTTCTTCCTAAAGTGGTGTCTGCATTTCACATCAACCAACCTATTGTGGTTCCGGTTGTTACCGACACCTCTGCTACTTCAAAGTCTTTGGATGTTCTGAGGGCTTTGAAGGTGTCATCACAGAAAATCGGACTCGCTGTTTGTTCTTAATGATCCCAATAAAATTGGGTGTCCTGCTTCAAAGCAGACAATTGCACGCTGGATCAGGCTTACTATCCAGCATGCTTATTCCACGGCAGGTTTGCCATGTCCAAAATCTGTACAGGCCCACTCTACTAGGTCAGTGGGTTCTTCCTGGGCCGCTGCCCGGGGTGTCTCGCCTTTACAGCTCTGCCGATCAGCTACTTGGTCTGGTTCAAACACGTTTGCTAAGTTCTACAAGTTCGATTCTTTGGCCTCTGAGGACCTTCAGTTTGGTCAATCAGTTCTGCAGGAACCTCAGCACTCTCCCACCCGGTTTGGGAGCTTTGGTACATCCCCATGGTACTAAATGGAACCCCAGTATCCTCTAGGACGTAAGAGAAAATAGGATTTTAATTACCTATGGGTAAACTCCTTTTGTCGTAGTCCGTAGAGGATACTGGGCGCACACCCGGTGCTTCGTTTTTCCTGCACTGTTACTTGGTTAAGTAATGTTGGTTCAGCCGTTACTGTTCCTGTTTCAAGTTTGGTTAGCTTGGCTTTCCTCTTGTGTATGCTGGTTCGGAATCTCACCACTATCCTTCTCTCAAAGTATGTCCGTCTCTTTGGGCACAGTTTCCTAGACTGAGTCTGGTAGGAGGGGCATAGAGGGAGGAACCAGCCCACACTATTAAATTCTTAAAGTGCCCATGGCTCCTAGTGGACCCTTCTATACCCCATGGTATTAAATGGAACCCCAGTATCCTCTACGGACTATGCGAAAAGGACTTACCGGTAGGTAATTAAAATCCTATTATTTTGTGTACCCTTCTTAGTATACCTACTATACAGCACTGCAAAACTTTTATGGCACTATATAAAGAATCTACAATAATAATTGTATAACTTGTGAGTGGCATGCTAGTCAGCCATTTACCATGGAAATTACTTGACTTACCGTAACCCCACGCTGACCAAACAGTATGGTAGGCTGAATTCTTCCCTCCCCCATAGGCTTTGAATATCATCTAATAGTAAAACTTCTCTTTAATATAGACCACATACACCAGTATCAATGAATTTTCAACATTATGTATTTTGTAGTATTTGCTTTATTCACAATACACGTACTGTATACACTATATTATGGGTTCATTGATATTAATAAAATCGTTCTACTTGTGGTTACACTTTTTTGCATTCTTCTCACTCTGAAAATTGTTCGTTTTCTGTACAGTGCATAACAAAATGATTTTCCTGCATGACACAAACAAAAGGAACTCTTTTGATGTATGGACTCCTAACTGTGTGCCAGATGAAATGACTGGTGGATGTTGGCAGACACACCCGGACACGTTTATCATAGACACTGTTACATAACATAAGTGTCTGGCTGCCAAGTCCTACATCATTTCTGTGCCAATGTTTTCTCTGAAAAAGATGAGTAAACACATCATTGGACAGTAGTGAAGACCAGCGCTCGAAATGTAAATTTGGGTAAAGTTCACTGGCTGACTAAGCTGGGGGGCTGCATCCCTTACCTTTGCCTAGCAGAAGCAGTGATATCGGTAAGGAATGAGGCATTTTTTGCTTCAGTCCTCAATGAGGTCACCAGTTTTTCATGACTTAATAGGCTGCATAGCCATTAATTTTGTTCCAGGCCTCAAATTTGCTCTGTAGGTAACAAGCTTTAATATACTGTTTATCAAAGTCTATGTACTGTTGGAAAATGATATATCTGGAGTAGTTGTTGCATTTATACTAGATTAAAACTGTATAATGTGTTACATGGTATTATTTTTTTATTTGCATTGCAATGAGCCAGAAGGGTTCCATAGCGCCATACAAGGGGATAACATTTACAACAGCGCTGGCCAAACCGGTCCTCGAGATCTACCAACAGTTCACATTTTCCAGACCACCTGGCTAGTGCACAGGTGTAGTCATTACTAATTAAGATGTGCTGCATTCATTCCTAACTGACAGTTCTACAGGTCTCCAGGAGGCCTGGAAAACACAAACTGTTGGTAGATCTCGAGAACCGGTTTGGCCAGCCCTGATTTACAAGATACGAAGTACAGACAGTATATAAATTCACATAGATAAATAATTACTTTAAGCAGTTAGCATAATTTTGTAGAGAAGACAAAGGGAAGAGCCCTGTTCATGTAAGGTTACAATCTGTAGAGGATATGGGTGGACACAATGGCAGAAGAGGGCGAGACTATTATTAGGTAGAAGAATGGTAAGCTTAGATGAAAAAAATAGTTTTGTGGGTAAGCTTGAAAGCAGGGAGGTAGGATGAGTCTAAGTCAGTGAAGGTGGACATGATATTAGCAGCATCCCGGGAGAAATCCTGAATGTGAGAATGGGAAGTGGTGATCATTGAGGTAGGGCAGCGGCAGTCATTAGAAGAGCGAAGATGGCGGAAGGTAGTGTGTGTGTGTGTGTGTGTGTGTGGAAATTAGGTTGGAGAAGTAGGGAGGAGCAAAGAGATTGAGAGCTAGGTGAGCTGGAGTAGTTTGAATTTAATTCTGAGGGGCCTCTTGGATGGAAACCACCCTATGCTGAGAAGAGGCTGCATCTGTACTGTGTGATCACACAGAGAAAAGTTGAGTATTGCTCTTGTTTGTTTGTTTGTTAGATATTTGTTACTTTGAAATAAAGTTCTTTCCTTCGATCAGAACAAAGAAAAACCTGCACAATACAGAGTGGTATATGGAGCCAGTGGAGCAGAGGGGGCCAGCAGAGGTATAGTGACGAGAGAGAAAAATGAGGCTGGCAGCAGAGAGACGATAGACCGAAGAGCGGCGAGGTAGGAGGTAGGCCAGAGAAGAACAGATTACAGTAATCAATGATGAGAGTATGAATGACGGTTTTTTTGTAGCTTCCAGGTTGAGCAAGGGTCTGATTCTGGAATGATGGTGGAGATAGAAATGGCAAATGGGATTGGGTGTGGAGAGAAGGGAAGGGTAGAGTTAAGGGAGACAGGGATTAGACTTGGAAAACGGATGAGATTGAGACATTGTCAACAGAGAACGATATGGTGGGAGTTACAGGGCCCTGGCTAGGGAAAAGGGCAATACGTTTTTAAAATTTTGAGTTCAGAAAGCATCGTGCCATCCAGGATGAGAAGGCCGGGTAAGAGAGGTAAATTTGGGTATTGTCTCCATAGAAATGGTAGCAAAGATCAAAGGAACGGATAAGCTTGGAAGGTCGTGTAGAGGGAGAAGAGAAAGGGGACAAAGACAGAACTATGCGCTGTATCACTGGCAGAGATTATTTACATTACTCTCAGATAAACGCAGCTTTGAAGTAGCAATCAACATAAACTGCTATTCCTAATGATGTAAGGACATTACTGAAAAGCACACATGGAAACCAAAGAGATAAAGCAATGTATTTAGTAAAACACATAGGCGCGGGCAAGTATTGTGATTTATTTTTCAGTAAGGGGTTGTTGGTTAAAAAATAAATAATTTACAGTATCCTAGATCCTCTTCATTATTGTGAGGAGTATCTCTATAGTACTCTGACTGAAATGAAACATGTCATACAGCGGGAGATACTTTGTCGTAACTGCACAATATAAATCCTGAGAGGAGATGCCATGTAAAGGTGGAAAACTCCTTTAAGACTTCTGAATCAGTACAAATAGAATAGCAAATATGGAACATCTAAACCACCCCGTGGCATTTGTCTCTTTATCCAGTTGTTTTGCTATAGTGTATTGTTCTGTCTGCTGTAGTTTATCACACTGTTTGATGAAAGAAAGTGTATTGTAAGGAGACCAGCTGTACATAGTCCAGACATCGGAGGCCTGTGTTCAGCACAGCCATGCAAGGAACCTAGAGGCGACTACAAACATCACCCGTACAACTGATTACTCTGTTTGCCAAGAAGGCAGATGCTGTTTTATGGGAAAAATGTCTCTTCCTCAGCTTGATGTCTGAGCACTGTGATTTCTGGCCAAAGACGGGAAACAAGCTGAATATAACAAGATATCCAAAACTAAATATTTTCTTTTTTTTTAGGTGTAAAGTAAAAACTAAAAATGATTATAAAGATTTTTTATTTTTTTTTATGCAATCTAGTATTGTATGTTTCTTTAACATCCTGCTAAACTGGTCCCATTTCTAATATTTATTTTTATAGAGCGAATTGTGAGTTTTCAGAATCCCTTATTTGAAATGTAATGTGTAATACATGCTATTGGGAACCACCTCTTTTGGGGTCTCCAACCAGTGAAACTCATATGTACTAAGCGGTGGTGTGTCTTCAGCTTAATTCACATTGCCATGGCCGGGTCACACCCGGGAATTGGATGCGGGTCCTTCCCTGGTGTGACCCAGCATTGGACCTGTGCAATGTGAATGGGGTGGCTTCCTGACCTGGCAATATGCTGCGTCAGGTTACCATCTGGGGGCGGGGCCAGAGGCAACATCGGGGGGTGGAGGTGGCACTGAAGATTACCTCATCTCCAGCACCGCCTCTCTCTATGCTGTGAACGGATCCCGGGTCGCATTGACCTGGGTAACCTGTTCACACTGCGTCTGACCCGGTAATAAGCCTTCTTTATTCCCGGGTAGAATTACTGGGTCAGGCGACCAGGGAATTCAGCAGTGACCCGTGTTGACCCGGAAAAATACCGGGTCGATACCGGTTTTTGGTGCAGTGTGAATGGGGTATAAATGATGAGGGCATGTGAGTATTACACCATCAAATGGACATGAACACGAGACATAACATTGCTTTTTGTAGAATTCCTTTAATAAACCTTAACTGTCAGAATATATATTGAGAATTGCAGACAGAAGAGAAATCATACTGTCCAGGTGTCCATAAATAATCAATGATGAAAATTGCACCAGTTAATTGGATATGTAATAATGTGTAATCTATTGCCACTTGATTGATCTATGAAAATATTGTGTGTAATCTGTTGGCACTTTATTAGGTACTCCTGTACCACTGCTCATTAAAGTAAATGCCTAATCAGCTAACCATGTGGCAGCAACTCAATACATCAAAGCATACACAAATGGTCAAGAGATTCAGTTATTGTTTAGAGCAAAATGGGAAAGAAAAGTTCTATAAGTGACTTTAACCATAAAATGATTGTCAAGGCCAGACGGTGTTTGTGTATCTCAGAAATTGCTGATCTCCTGGGATATTCACACACAAAATTCTCTAAAGTCTGCAGAGTATGTTGTACAAGGCAAAAAGCTTGTTATACCCCTTTTAGGCATAAACAAAAACTCGGGATATTGCCAGGGCACGACGAGTCGACCCGGGACATGCTTATGTCTGAAAGGGTCAGACCTGGGTTAAACGTCCCAGCTCCAAAACCCTGCAACTGACCCGGATTATTCCTGGGATTTGCATTCTGGGTTAGTGCCCCAGCTTGTGTGTGAAAGCTATGACCCGGGTCATGCCTAAAAGGAGTTAATTGGCAGGGACACTAGCAATTGAAGATGACATAATCTTCAAGTGTTCACTGTGAGATGGACAACCTGGGTCACTGGAAGACCTTGTTCCGGTGTGAATGGTGATGTCCCGGGAATAACCTGGGTCCATCAATTATGTGTGAATACTGAATACTTCTATTCTGTATCCAGGGTCCAAGCCGGGGTTTTTTATCTGAAAAGGGGTAAGAATGAGAACAGGCAGAGGAGAATACGCAGACTGGTTCAAGCTGACTGGAAGGCTTGTAGATAATTCACACATGCATGGCAGTGGTGGTATGCAGAAGAGCATCTGTAAGCACAGAACATGGAAGCTTGAAGTGGATGGGCTACAGCAGCAGAAGGTCTGACTGGGTTCCACTTCTGTCAGCTAAGAACTGGAAATGAAGGCTACAATGGGCAAAGACTTGCCAAAACTGGACTATTGAAGATTGCAAAAATATTGCCTGGTCTAACAAATGTCTCGCAGCACATCACTCTGTACTGAAGCCTCCTGAATATTCTTGAAATACTTTGGATGAGATCTCAGACATGCAGTACAAACAAGACTAAATAATATTTCCAAACTAGAACTGTTCTGCAAAGAAAAGTAGAGGAAAAATCCTAAGGCAAGACTAGAAAGTCTTCTACAAGAACGATTTGGAAGCCGTGATTTTGGTCAAAGGAGTTACTAAGTGCTGACTGACAGGTTCCCAGGCCTGTGCATTGCATAGATCATACCTCCCAATTGTCCTTATTTTCTTGTAACAATCCTGATGGATCGGACTGTCCTGATGTCCCATGTTTCATCGTTATTGGGAGAAGTTTGGCTGATTAGCTATATCCCTTTTCACAGGCATCAGAGGCAGTGGCCTCCAGTGTGTATGGGCAAGAATATGGGAAATCTCCAGTGAGGGAGGGTGGCCTAGCTCATTAAAAGTACTAAGCGTGCCCATTGGGGTTGATTATGCCCACTATGATGTGACTACACCCCCTGTGTGCTGCAGCAACACTCTCATTTCATGAGTCCCAATTTACTAATGTTGGGAGGTATGCATATCATTGTATCCACACAATTGATTTATTGTCATATCTAATGGCCCATATAGACGGGCCGATGCGGGAGAGATGTGTGCTGAGCGAACCGCTCAGCACACATCTCTCCCGCCGCTCAGCACAGCGCGATCTGTGCTGAGCGTGCGGGGGGAGACGGGGGGGGGGGGGGGGCGCTCATTTCACCCAGCGGGTGAAGTGAGCGACCCGCTAGATTGGCCAATCTAGCACCAGCGATAGCTATGCGCGGGGCTGCGCATCGCTATCGCTGTAGGGGGTAAACACGAAGCGATAATGCTCAAATTCTAAGCAATCTAGTCAGATTGCTTAGAATATCGCTCCGTGAGTACACCCCTTAAGAAAGAAAATAAACAGATCTGCCTTGAGAATAAAGATCTTTAAAGTAAAGTTCGCCTTCAAGCATAAAATAGATACACACAAGACTCAAAATGCTCAAACTGATGCTGCCATGTTGATTGACACGTCTCAAGCTTTCTATTGAGGTGTAAGTAGAACTCTAACCTCTGTTATCTTATTCTTGATGTTACCGCAATGATTTTATCACAACATAAAGTCGTTCCCCTGGGTTTTTTTTCTTTCAATTAGCATTATACAAGGTTCAATTTCAAAAATAGCAGGAAAATTGACATTTTGCATATGAGATGCAAATTTACGTATGCTATGATCACTGCTATCTATCTCAAGACATCAAGAAATGTACTTAATGACATATGCAGTTACAAATGACTTTATGAAAGGGCACATGTACTGGAGCAAATCATTAAAATGGATTTGTGGCATTTACACAAAGGATATTTCCTCACGGGAAATCAGGTGCATCACAAATGTATTTATTGACTGGCCTGACACTTAACCAAATCCTGAAAAAGAAACACGAATCTCAAAAGCAAGCAATCATGGCTCTGTACTGTTTTGCAGAATGAAACTATAGAGTCTATTGAACTTCAAGAAGTAGACTGGTTAATTCAGTCTTGCAGCACACAGCAATGTGTGCCAGAGCATCCTGCAAGCGTACTTTTCCTGTCAATAAAGTTGTGGATTCTGAAAAGTGATTCTTAACCAAACATACCTGAGTATTAACTATTTCTACTATACTATTAGGATTACATGGTAATACTTATTTATGGCCAATTATTTATATAGTGCACACATATTCTGTAGCGCTTTACAGAGAAAATGTGGTTAATTACATCAGCCCATGCCCAAGTGGAACTTACCATCTACATTCTCTACCACATGTACATGCACACACTTACACAAGTACACCTTAGTACTCTGAGACTGCATACCTCTCCAGGAGGGACCGAATGCTCTGCTCCTGGACTTCCCTCTTAATTTATGATTGCCATCACCTGTGCTGAAACATCGTTCTTATCCATTAACCTGTTCAGCACAGGTGCCGGCAATCGTACACTAAGAGAAAAGGCCAGAAGCAGAGCATTTTATCCCTCCTGGACAGGGTCATGTTAGGAAGTATGAGACTGTAGTGCTACCCATTACACTAATGGGCCCTACACACTGGCCGACATCACTCAAAGATATGAACGATCTCGTTCATTAATGAACAAGATACCGTTCATATCTTTGAGTGTGGAGTCACCAGCGATGAACGATGCGCGGCCCTGCGCTCGTTCATCGCTGGTGCCCCTTCAGCTGTACATGCAGGCCAATATGGACGATCTCGTCCATATTTGCCTGCACTGCTACGGAGCCGGGTGACGGGGGGAGTGAAGAAACTTCACTCCCCCCGTCACTGCCCCACCCCCCGCCGCCGGGTCACCCGTCGGCCGTATCCGCCATCGGGCAGCTTGGCGGCGGAACGGCCAATGTGTAGGGCCCATAACCGTGTTGCCTTATATGCAAATATTAGCTATCAATTCAGAAAGTATTAGTATTACTATTTATAAAACAATGTTATTACAAATCGTTGCACATTGAGGGCATAGTGGCCCAATCAAGTTGCATATATAAATCAGAAGGTAAACATAGTCCTGGCCAGATGAGCTTACAGTCTAAAGGCTGAAGCATAAGATAGTGGAATAACAATGTGGGGTAAGTGTGTGTGGGGCTATTGTAAGGCAGAAGCATTATCAGCCGCCAATAATTAAGCATCCACAGGTGAGTTGTCAGGGGTGTGATATAGTTGGAATGAAGAACACAGTGGTTGGTTGGGACACAAAACATGAACCAGTCACTGAAGAAATCTTAAAACAGTCATGTGATGGCATCCATACCTGTCCTTCACTGTTTATCCCATTGCACCTCCTTCCTCTGCTGGTTCTAGGAAAGGTATACACTTTTGTGCTGCACAGGTACTATTGTAGTTATTTGCAGAGTAGCTGTGCCTGGTGAATGGGGATTACCGCAGGCGAAACTGGTAACAGACATGACAGCTGAACTGAGAGGGTTCCAGTAGCACCCATAAACAACCCTCTCCATATTGTGATGACTCCTTTGTGCTACCATAATATTACGCTCTCCCTTTGCAAATCTTTATGGGTGTAATACAATTTATAGCGATGGCTGTGAAGCGCCTTCAGAAGGCACTTTGTAACTAGTATCTCCCCTGATTTCCAAAATTAGCATGGATTTTCAACTGTAATAGACAGTACGGTAATTGGTGCAGGTGGTCATCATGGTGATGTCATCACTATGAATTGAATTCCCCTTATACTGTTTTATATTTATTTAAAAGTTATTTCAGATTTACTTGAGCCAGTGTGTGTAGCCAAATGTATGTGCGTAATGTACTCACTATTATGGGGGAGATGTACTAAAGCCTAGGAGAGTGATAAAGTGGAGAAAATGCCAGCCTATCAGCTCCTAACTGCCGTGTTACAGGCTATGTTTGAAAAACAACAGGATCTGATTGGTTGGTACTTTTTCTCTCTCCACTTTATCACTCTACAAGGCTTTAGTACCTCTACCACTCCATGTAATGTGTGCTTTCAATTTTTTTTATTTTTTTTATTAAAATGTGACAGAGGTGTTATTTTTAAGTACGGGGTGTGGCAAAAAAATGAATACAAAAATCCCAGATTTTAAAGGTTAACAAAAGAGATATGGTATTCAAAATGTTAGTACATAATCTAAAAGTGCATTGAATTCAGTTTATTTTCAGCTGCTTTGGATATGATATAATCCATCTGGTGCTTTTCATTTATGCACATTTGTTGTCGATTTCTGACGTTTTACCTCACTCTTCGGGTCACTTCCAGCAGTATCGCTGCAGTATCCTGACAAAGCTGCCTTTTATTTGTTTGGCTATGTTATCCAGCAGAATTTTCATTACCATGCGGAAAACCGTTCTCATCCGCTTCATGAAAGGCCTGTACACAGCCAATGGGGCCACTTGAACGCTAAGGTCTACAAGAACCATTAATGAACTGGAGGCTGCTACTTTGCCAAGAAATTACTATATCATATTCAAAACCAATTGAAAATAATATGTACACCATGCACTTTTTAATTATGTACTAACATTTGTAATAGCATTTAACATGCCTTTTTTGTTAACCTTTAAAATCTGGAGGTTTTTTTTTTTTTTTGCCTCACCCTGTACAATGATGATGATGATGATGATGATTATTATTATCACTACCACCTTCCATTATCAGACCTATTCATATTGGTCCATAAACCTTATTTAGCTACTTACTCTTCTCAGCACTCATGGAGCATCATCATGTCATAAAAGGGATCCGGTCTTTAGGCCGACAGTAAGTCGACGCTGTCTAGGTTGACCACTATTGGTCGACAGTAAGTAGGTCAGCAAGGTCAATGGGTTGACAGGGACTCAAGGTCGACATGTTCTAGGTTGACATGACAAAAACAGAAAGACTATGCGCTCCCGACTTGATAAAGAAAGATTTAAAAACACACACAGATTTTCCAGCTGCTGTTTAAAAAAGGGATACTCAGCCCTTTTAAAAGTGCAAACAATCCAGAAACAATAAAACAGCGCTTCTTGAAAAAGGGTGTGGTTTTATTTCTGCACAATAATAACACTATTAACACATTTAGTACATATGACAATAAAAAATCACATTACAACACCGGCCGGTATTAAAATCAAAAGATTATACTTAAAAAATAGTCCATAGTCAATATCCACTGGATAAATTAATTATATAGATGTTATGGAATGCCAATGAATTAGTCAGGATTAATAAGCAGGGGTCCTTTATAAAGTGCTGGTTGGTTAGTATGTTGCTTTTTTCCAAATGTCAGTCAGAGTTAATAAACTTCAACACAATGCTATTAGTATGTTACTGGATAGCAATTTGCAGTTGCTGGCGAACCCATCAGTTATTATATCACTGATTAACAAAATACAGTCACTGGCAGACTAATAGAATCCAACACTGCTTTTGCACCTGTTGATTTTGCTGTTGTAATGGTTCCTCCCGGCTCCTAGTGCTTTCAACCTATTGATGGTGCCATATCTGGAGTGTCCATATCAATTAGCGGTGGTACTTACGAGTTTTCTTAGCTGTGAGAAAATATGTATACTGGTACTGGATATTGTGGGGCTACTGCTTACGCGTTTCTCCGCCTCTGTATATGTCAGTGGCTTCCTTAGAGAAGGTTCCTTGCCCGAAGCATGGCAAGCCATGCGAGGGGACAGGGTGCACTAATTGGGGTTCCCGGTCACTGTACGGAGAAAATGACACCAAAAAAGTAAAAGAACATCATGTCGACCTTTTTTCTTGTCGGCCTAGTACATGTCGACCTAGAGTCCCTGTCGACATAAAAACCATGTCGACCTACTTACTGTCGACAAATAGTGGTCAACCTAGACACTGTCGACCTAAGTCTAATCTACCTAACATACCACACCCGTCATATAAACCCTGTTACTGTCTCTCCCAGATTTATTGTCAGAGGAGGAATAATCTGCCAGGAGATCTTATTAGTTAGGCATTAGTTACTGATAATACAATCTATAGCTTGCCTTTAATCTTACCAGGACTGGTATTCTTTCTTTAATTGAGAAGGCGACATCTAAAACACAAGTATAACTAAGATCGGGTCTTTTGTAGGCTGGTTTGACACCTAAACTGATATGTTTAAAGAAAGAAAAGATTATCATAGGTAATGGCACAGCCCCCCTGCCTGGCCTCTCACACCCCTACATGCTACAATTTGAATTTTTAAAAGCCTATCAATAATTCAAGGACCTCATAAGTAGACTGGAGACCGTGCTGTGCAGCGTTAACTAAAAATGACTATGGTACATCATTAGCAAATTAAGGATACAGCTATTGTTTATTTTACTTTCATTTTGTCTTGCCTTTTTTTTTATTTTTTAGGCCTAAAATATATTGTTTTTAGGGCTAGTCAACATGTCTCTCTGTTTGTTTGTTCCTAAACTGCAATTTCCAGCATGCTCTTCTGAGATAGGTATTTTAGTAACAGCTGGAATGAGACAAGTTGTTTCCACTTGTTAGGGATCATCCAGGATCAACCATGATAACAGTATATATATTTATAGTTTCACTCAGCAGATACAAGGTTCTTTGAAAACCTAGGAATCTCACTGCCTAATTTGGACTTCCACTCTAGGTGGCTGCTGTAGGGACATACCTACCGGGCTCCATTTTCATGTTGCCTATTGACTGGAGTCATCATTTGGTCCCATGTAACCCAATCTGCCTCTACATATAAAGCCTTTAGTACAATAGTACAGACTGATAAAAAAAACATTCTTAATAATCTTTTTTTTTGTTATAAATATGACATGCATGTAGCTATCTGTATCTGTATCTGTATACATTGTAAGCTGTGTTGTTGCCCCATAGCAACAAGCGTGTCATCAAGCTTTATCGCCATAGTAGTGGAAACTGATAACTAACAAGCAGTCAAAGTTCCATCTATCTTCTGATCAACATGTCATCAATTAGTCCCGTTTTAGACCTACTTTAGCGGGTCACACCCGAAAGCCTGACACGGGAGCATCCCGGGCGCGACCCGCCTCAGGCCCCTTACCACCGCACTTTCCAACCCGCCATATTGCCGATTTGGTGATGTCAGCGCTGACGCGGCGGGGGCGGCACTTGAAGATCACATGATCTCCAAGTGTCGCCTGTACATACACTGAACGGGAGCCGGGTCGCCGTTTACACAGCACAACTTGCTGGGTGGAACCCATGTTCAACCCTGCAAACTACCTGAGTTGGAATACCGGGTCACTCGACCTGAATTATTCCAACTGGGCCCTTTTACACCAAACAGCAACACGGGCTATGTACGCTCATGTGCAATAACCCGTGTTACAAGCTGGCGGTGTAAAAGGGATAAAAATACAGTGTAATGTTTATATGTCCCGGCATTTTTAACACAAGTGTCGCATGTCCAAAATCACTGGGACACTATTAAGTTGCTAATGACAGCTTACCCAGCATACCCAGTCTGCCCATGTGGAAAGGAGAGAAAAAACTCCTTAAACTATAGTTATGTACACAGATGTTTATACACACATGGATACCAGTGCTGACAGGATGAAATAAACATATGTTAGGTAATGGCTCATAGCTTCCATGTAGGCAGATAAATAAGGTATCCATGTACACAATTCAGATTTTTTAGAATTTTGTTTTTTACTAACAAAGATCATGGCCGGGATGTAATGCCACCTGAGTTTGGCGCCGTGCGGGATTTTACAAGGCAAAACCATGGCTTGTAAGTTATTGACCCTTTAAGAAAAGTCAGAGTTCGGCCGGCATATCGCATGGCCACTAAATCGGACATGTCCAATAATAAATAACACCCACGCCACATTTAGCTGTCACCTACTGCTTATAAGACACCCCAATGGTTCCCAAACTTGGTCCTCAAGGACTCTCACAGTTTATGTATTCCAGGTCACCCAGCAGGTGCACTCATTAAACACTGACATATTTTAAAAGATCCACAGGTGGAGCAAATTATTTCACTTGTGATTCTGTGAGAAGACCTGGAAAACATGAACTGTTGGGGGTCCTGAGGACCGAGTTTGCAAACCACTGGGCTACACCATATAAGCAAATGCAGGTTCCTAGAGCTGGGTACACACCTCAGTTATCCAGTGACCCAGCATTAAGATGTATTGATATATTGTGTCCTTGTACACATTTTGGCCCTCATTCCGAGTTGATTGCACGTAGCAACTTTTTGCTGCTCGTGAGATCAACTTGACGCCGCCTATGGGGGAGTGTATTTTAGCATAGCAGGGCTGCGATCACTTGTTCAGCCCTGCTATGCTAAAAAAGTTTCCCACAAAGCAAGACCAGGGTCAGACTTACTTACCCTGTGCGACAGATCCAGCGACGAAGGTCCCGGGATTGACGTCAGACATCCACCCTCTAAACGCCTGGTCACACCTGCGTTCAGCTCTCCACGCCCGGAAAATGGTGAGTATCCGCCCCCCGGAACGCCTCCCCACTGTCAATCTTTTTGCGATCGCGCTAGCGATCACTTTCTTCTCTCCTGGTCACAGCCCGGCGACGGCTGTCACTGGGCAATGATGCACGTACGCATTGTGGGCGCCGCACATGGGCAGTTCTGACCCGTTCGCACCGCAGCGAAGAACCGCTGCATGCGAACGGGTCGGAATGACCCCCTTTATGTTCTGCCGTACAATGATGTGATATATCGGTACATTCTTAATGTAGCTACATCGTATTGTAGGTCGCATTGTCCTATGCAGCACATCAAATGGGATGCTGTTACCACACAATTCATCAAACAATGAAATATATGTACACACTACACATTGGTTGGGCAGAGTAGTTACAGGTACCAGGATTGCATGACAAATTGTTTAATGCAATGTTTCCCAACCTCGGTCGTTAAGGCACATTATTGGTCCAGGTTTTAAGGAAAGCCATACTTGAGCACAGGTGACTTACTTAGAACACAGAAAGAAAAAAAAGACTTGTGTTTGGGGGCATTCTTATCAACATATATTTGTTAAAACTTTATTTTTATTATTTCTATCATGAAAAAAACACACAAAATAAGCTTTCTCATGAAGAGAGCAATATTTAATAAGAGCGTATTAAGTCCTAATTCAAGGTTGAAAAGAACTTTTTCCTCTAATGGGCAACACCATGTGCAGTCAAGGGGGGAAATTTACTAAGCTCCCGATTTTGACCGAGATGCCGTTTTTTCATCAAAGTGTCATCTCGGTAATTTACTAAACACTAATCACGGCAGAGATGAGGGCATTCGTAATTTTTTGCAAGTCCAAGTAAAAAATTACGAATGAATACACCATCGGTCAAAACGCGGCTGTTTAAGTATGAATCTCGGTCATTTACTAAGAAGTGCAAAGCAAAAAACAAACAAACACTGCCGTGAAAAATTACAACTCGTAAAAAAGTGCTAAAAAAAAACAGACCTTTTTTTTTTATTCGTGATTAGATAGGCATGCACGGATCCATGAGATCCGTGCATGTATATCAGTGGGAAGGGGTGGGAAAGTGCTTATTTTTTCAAAAAAAATTGCGTGGGGTCCCCCCTCCTAAGCATAACCAGCCTCGGGCTCTTTGAGCCGATCCTGGTTGCAGAAATATGGGAAAAAAAATGACAGGGGTTCCCCCATATTTAAGCAACCAGCATCGGGCTCTGCGCCTGGTCCTGGTCCCAAAAATACGGGGGACAAAAAGAGTAGGGGTCCCCCGTATTTTTAAAACCAGCACCGGGCTCCACTAGCTGGACAGATAATGCCACAGCCGGGGGTCACTTTTATATAGTGCCCTGCGGCCGTGGCATCAAAAATCCAACTAGTCACTCCTGGCCGGGGTACCCTGGGGGAGTGGGGACCCCTTCAATCAAGGGGTCCCCCCCCCCAGCCACCCAAGGGCCAGGGGTGAAGCCCGAGGCTGTCCCCCCCATCCAATGGGCTGCGGATGGGGAGGCTGATAGCCTTTGTTGTAAAAGAAAAGATATTGTTTTTAGTAGCAGTACTACAAGGCCCAGCAAGCCTCCCCCGCATGCTGGTACTTGGAGAACCACAAGTACCAGCATGCGATGGAAAAACGGGCCCGCTGGTACCTGTAGTACTACTACTAAAAAAATACCCAAAAAAAGACAAGACACACACACCGTGAAACTATAATTTTATTACATACATACACACATACATACATACTTACCTTAAGTTCCCACGCAGGTCGGTCCTCTTCTCCAGTAGAATCCAAGGGGTACCTGTTGAAGAAATTATACTCACGAGATCCAGGGGTCCAGGCTCCTCGGGAAATCCAGGGGTAATCCACGTACTTGAAAAAAATAACAAAACGGTGTCCCGACCACGAACTGAAAGGGGACCCATGTTTGCACATGGGTCACCTTTCCACGAATGCCAGAAACCCACTTTGACTTCTGTCTAAGTGGGTTTCTTCAGCCAATCAGGGAGCGCCACGTTGTAGCACTCTCCTGATCAGCTGTGTGCTCCTGTCCTCACTGACAGGCAGCACACGGCAGTGTTACAATGTAGCGCCTATGCGCTACATTGTAACCAATGATGGGAACTTTCTGCCCTGCGGTTGACCTAAAGTGACGTCACCGCTGAGCAAGAAAGTTCCCAGCATTGGTTACAATGGAGCGCATAGGCGCTACATTGTAACACTGCCGTGTGCTGCCTGTCAGTTAGGACAGGAGCACACAGCCGATCAGGAGAGTGCTACAACGTGGCACTCCCTGATTGGCTGAAGAAACCCACTTAGACATCAGTCAGAGTGGGTTTCTGGCAGTCGGGAAAAGGGGATCCATGTGCAAACATGGGTCCCCTTTTAGTGCGTGGCTCGAGTGTCCGTTTTGTTATTTTTTTCAAGTACGTGGATTACACCTGGATTCCCCGAGGACCCTGGACCCCTGGATCTCGTGAGTATAATTTCTTCAACAGGTACCCCTTGGATTCTACTGGAGAAGAGGACCGACCTGCGTGGGAACATAAGGTAAGTATGTATGTATGTGTGTATGTATGTAATAAAATTATACTTTCACGGTGTGTGTGTCTTGTGTTTTTTTGGGTATTTTTTTAGTAGTAGTACTACAGGTACCAGCGGGCCCGTTTTTCCGCCGCATGCTGGTACTTGTGGTTCTCCAAGTACCAGCATGCGGGGGAGGCTTGCTGGGACTTGTAGTACTGCTACTAAAAACAATATCTTTTCTTTTACAACAAAGGCTATCAGCCTCCCCATCCGCAGCCCATTGGATGGGGGGGACAGCCTCGGGCTTCACCCCTGGCCCTTGGGTGGCTGGGGGGGGGGACCCTTGATTGAAGGGGTCCCCACTCCCCCAGGGTACCCCGGCCAGGAGTGACTAGTTGGATTTTTGATGCCACGGCCGCAGGGCACTATATAAAAGTGACCCCCGGCTGTGGCATTATCTGTCCAGCTAGTGGAGCCCGGTGCTGGTTTTAAAAATACGGGGGACCCCTACTCTTTTTGTCCCCCGTATTTTTGGAACCAGGACCAGGCGCAGAGCCCGATGCTGGTTGCTTAAATATGGGGGAACCCCTGTCAATTTTTTTCCCATATTTCGGCAACCAGGATCGGCTCAAAGAGCCCGAGGCTGGTTATGCTTAGGAGGGGGGACCCCACGCAATTTTTTTTTAAAATTTTACAGTGTTTAATTAATTAAAAAAAAAAAAAAATAGAACCCCAGCACGGATCACACAGATCCGGCCGAGATTAATTGTAAAAAAGTCGGCAGTGTTTTGCTAATCACTGCCGTAAAAAACACAAAAAAAACACGAATGACATCGACATCGGAAGAAAAGAAAAACCCGAATACGACAGCTTAGTAAATCCATCGTAACAAATTCAAAAAGTTGCAGTTTTACACTTTCGATGTCATTCGTGATTGAACTTTGACCTGAAACGGGAAAATACGAATCTTAGTAAATTTACCCCATGGTGGGGCAGATATAAAATGTGCAGAGAGGTAGATTTGGGTGGGGTGTGTTGAAACTGAAATCTAAATTGCAGTGTAAAAATAAAGCAGCCAGTATTTACCCTGCACAGAAACAATTTAACCCACCCAAATCTAACTATCTCTGCACATTATATCTGCCCCACCTGCAGTGCAACATGGTTTTGCCCATTAGAGGAAAATGTTGTTTTGCAATCAACCAATGAATTAGGCCCTAAACCAGTGAGGGATGAATATCCCATTGACACACCAGTCTATTGATGAACACATTGGATAGCCTCTGCTAAATACAGGTTGAGTATCCCTTATCCAAAATTCAAAATCCCACATTTGTGGTTACCCTACAGAGATTATGACACATATATAGGTATATTATATTTTATCTCTATATTGTACTCCTACTCTGAAGTCATCATTTCAGCGTTAGCAAGATATGGATATATCAATAATAAGTTATATACCATTGACTTAACACATACCATGTATTTAACAGTATGTAGCATCTGTTTTACTCTATCTCCAATTATACATTGAGGAGTATCAAATGGAGCATAACAGCTTTCCCTCAATTATACCAGCTCATACTGTATATCTATATAAAATATTTGTTGGTATAATTGAGGGAAGTATTGCATTTGATTATTGCTGTATATAGATCAGTTGGAAAAGCACATACATTTCATAGGAGTAGAGGACTGCTTTTAATCATCTGCCATCGAATAGGTTAATGCATACTTGCCTATCCCATAATGGGGGTAATTCCAAGTTGATCGCAGCAGGAAATTTTTTAGCAGTTGGGCAAAACCATGTGCACTGCAGGGGGGGCAGATATAACATGTGCAGAGAGAGATAGATTTGGGTGTGGTGAGTTCAATCTGCAATCTAAAGTGCAGTGTAAAAAATAAAGCAGCCAGTATTTACCCTGCACAGAAACAAAATAACCCACCCAAATCTAACTCTCATTGCAAATGTTATATCTGCCCCCCCCCCCCCCCCCCCTGCAGTGCACATGGTTTTGCCCAACTGCTAAAAATTTCCTGCTGCGATCAACTTGGAATTACCCCCAATGTCCGGGAGGCTCCCAAAAATTGGGTGCAACTCCCAGCCACCCAGAAAAGTGGGCAAGCTCCCACATCCAGTTTGCAACCCCTGCACCCCTCCATTTTCCCCTGCTCACCCCCAATGCCGCCCACTGCCATGAAATTGGACGAAACAGATGTAAATTTAATTTCTACCTAAATATTATTTTTGTATTGTAATCTGAGATATCTTTTTTGCATATGGAATAATAGATTTTCCCATATTGGACAACCCTTTTCATAATACATCCTTTTCCTTGCCAGAAACCTGAGAGCCACAAAATGATGAATTATAGTCATTTTGGGGAAATTAATTTGTGACATGCTGTCCATAGCACTAGTATAGAAGTCTATGGAAAGTCTTCTACAGACCTCTAAGGTAAGGGCAGCTATCAGCTTTAGGCCCTCATTCCGAGTTCATCGCTCGCTGACGTTTTTCGCAGCGCAGCGATCAAGTGAAAAAGCGGCAATTCTGCGCATGCGCATGGTACGCAGCGCACATGCGCTAAGTACTTTCACACAAAACTTTCTAGTTTTACCCAAGCTCGAGCGACGTTTTTCAGTCGCTCGAGTGTTCGTAGTATGATTGACAGGAAGTGGGTGTTTCTGGGCGGCAACTCAGCGTTTTCAGGGAGTGTGCTAAAAAACGCAGGCGTTCCAGGCAAAAACGCAGGAGTGGCTGGGGAAACGGGGGAGTGGCTGGCCGAACTCAGGGTGTGTTTGTGACGTCAAACCAGGAACTAAACAGACTGCAGTCATCGCAAGATAGGAGTAGGTCTGGAGCTACTCAGAAACGGCATAAAATTATTCCTGTGCAGTTCTGCTAATCTTTCGTTCGCACTTCTGCTAAGCTAAGATACACTCCCAGAGGGCGGCGGCTTAACGTTTGCACTGCTGCTAAAAGCAGCTAGCGAGCGATCAACTCGGAATGAGGGCCTTAGGCAACTGATGGGATGTCAATGGGGGAGGGGCCCCACCTGTTTGTCATACTTATGGACAAAGGTAAATAAGAAGGGGCTGTTCAACAATGGACCACAGTCATCATCATCATTGTGAGTTTATATGCTGCCGTAACATTCCGCAGCGCCGGACAGTTGGTATACAAATGTACAGGATTTGCAGTTGAAATTCCAATATGAGATGTACAGGTGCAATAACGTAGCACAACACAAATACAGATTCTGTATATGCAAGCTGAACCCAGCAGAATAATAAAAAGATAAAGCATGATATGTACAAGCAGAGTAGAGATGGGGCAGACATGAGACAGATGGTAGTGAGGGCCCCGCTCGTGAGAGTTTACAATCTCACACTTAAAATAAAGAACTGTTTATATAGATAAGAGTAAAAAAAACAAAAGAAAGGTAGCAAGACCTTTCTCTAGAAAAATAACCTGTTTTAAAAAAAACCCCTAAAAAAATGGTACATTAGATTTATAAATCTCTCACTCCCATCATGTCGTCCATTCTCTCAGAGATTCATGTCATCATTTAAATGGGCCTCTAAGCTAAGCTACATTTGGACAGAAATGTTGCTGTAGGTGGAAAAAAAAATGCACTTGCTGTCATTGTTATATTATGCCCGGCGTTCACTTTTAGTAGTTATTTACCACTGTCTTTACCTTACTGTTGCACGGAACAAATAAAAATGGCTGTGCCTGTTTATCTGACCTGATTGAGGAGACAGCGTTTGCTTTGGGACCAGTCAGACAAGTGCAGCCACTGCACACACAGAGTTGGGAGAGCATTGATTTTCTGGCACATGTGACTCCTCCAGATGAAATAGATGGTAAACTACAATATGTGAGTCAACTGTTCCCAGTGAGCAAACACAACCAGTAGGATGTCGGCTCATCACTGGAGAATTGTCAGCTGCTGTAAACAAAATCCTGAATGGAAGAAAAAATAGCCTTTAGCTGCTGCCAGGGAGGCTCGGATCTGAATTGGTGGTATCCACCGACCATAAGGAGTTAACCATTAAATACCCACAGCTGGGTGAGTCGCCTACAAAGAGAGATGTCACAAATCACAATAATCCTAAACTAAAATGATCTGTTGGGTAATAAACTAACACGCACTAAGGGGAGCACATCGTTCAGTCTTTACATCAATGCACGCTTTGGAGATACACTTCTAAAAAAAAAAAAATAATGTCTCATAATGGAAATGATTACTACAAATGAAACAGTAAACCTATTCTGAGAATGTACTTAAGTAATTGTCCGACACAGCAAGAACCCACAGATTGCCTACAGACATGCTTCTCCTTCCTGGTAAATCTCTTGGTTTATAAGGTCTCGCTTCTATGTAGCACATAATTTGCTTAAAAATTTAAATATTCTCTTAGGATAAAATTAACTCCTATGTGATCTATGACGATTGCTTGTGGCAGTGACACCTGCAAGCAGTGAAGGGCATTTGTGCTGTATATTATGCACAGAAACCCTTTATCTAGTCTTATATTTTCAGAGCTTTATTTTGTAGTTGCCAATTCAGTTTTCTTAAACCAGACAAAGGTAAAGTGGGCATTCTGGGGCATAGGTAGCTTTGAATCCAGTGCGAACTTATACCAAATATTGCTGGTAAATGTAATAGGGTGCGATAATGCCCATATTTTAAAGTGCCATTCATTTACAAGGCAAAACCAGGTTGGCCCATTTTCGACAATGCCGATCTGACTTTAAAAAAATGTCGGATCGGCATTGAAAATGGGCTAAACCTGTCGGAAATGCCCGGAAATTGAATACTGAACTGTCAGATGCTCTCTCTATATCTGAAAACAGGTGCATATAATTGCATCCATCACCTTTTCCAAATATATGATTCATATTCAATTAGAGAAATCCTTTGAGAGTGGCTGAAGGATTGCTACACCCCCTCTATGGGTGTAGTATGGCTGACCGGCGGTCTCCTGACCGCCGGTCAGCTTACTGACGCCGGGATCCCGGCAGCAAACCGACGCCGGGATCCCGGCGGGGAGGGGAGAGTGCAGCAAGCCCCTTGCGGGCTCGCTGCGCTCGCCACGCTGCGCTCACCACGCTGCGGGCTCGGTGGTGACCTGCCTGTTCCTACGGGTTCTATTCCCACTCTATGGGTGTTCGTGGACACCCACGAGTGGAAATAGTCCCTGTTGGTCGGCATGCCGACCATCGGGATACTGAGCCGGCGGGATGGTGGAGGAGGTCATGTGACTGTCGGTCAGCAGACCGCCGGTCACATGAATACCACCTGCCTCTATGCTTTCAGAACGTGCATTGAACCTATTTATTGTGATACAATGTCACACATATTATCGGGGAGACGCATCAAGCTTTCAATGGAGAAGTGGACAGGAGTAGACGTTGTCCATAGTAACCACTCAAGTACATTCTATAAAATGATAGGCAACTTCTCCACTTGTCCATTGTTTAGATTCAGCTCTCCCTTAATTCCTTAAGGAGGTACTCGCGGAGCGATCGCTGCTTAAAATCTAAGCAATCTGACTAGATTGCTTAGATTTTAATCCTGATCGCTCCGTGTGTACCCCCTACAGCGATATCGATGTGCAGCCCCGCGCATCGCTATCGCTGGTGCTAGATTGGCCTGCCGTGCAGGCCAATCTAGCGGGTTGCTCATTTCACCCGCTGGGTGAAGTGAGCGGCCTCCCCGTCACCCCCCGCACGCTCAGCACACATCGCGCTGTGGAGAGATGTGTGCTAAGAGGGGTACACATGGAGAGATGTATGCTTAATTTCTAAGCAATCTGACTAGATTGCTTTGAAATTTAGCACCGATCTCTCTGTGTGTATGCCCCATAGTGATAGCGATGCGCGGCCCCGTGCGTCACTATCGCCAGTTCTAGATTGGCCTGCATGCAGGCACAATCTAGTTACATCATTCACCCCTCCCCATTCCCTGCCCCCTTGCTCGGCACACATCACGCTGTGTGCTGAGTGGGGGGAGAGATGTGTGCTAAGCGTTCTGTGATAGATCGCTCAGCACACATCTCCCCTGTGTGTACTCCTCTTTACAGTACAGAGTTCTAGTATTATTAGAACTCTGTACTGTAATTTTTTATTAAGTTACTCATGTACTTATATCCAATTGGATTATTTCACTTCGGTGGAGTTTGAGAGTCTGGGATCACACCTCTCTCCTCTCCTTTTGTACCTCTTTGTGATAATGGTGGTCATTCGGAGTTGTTTGCTCGCTTGCAGTTTTTAGCAGCCGTGCAAATGCTATGCCGCCTCCCACTGGGAGTGTATTTTAGCTTAGCAGAAGTGCGAACGAAAGGATCGCAGAGCGGCAACAAAGTTTTTTTGTGCAGTTGTAGAGAAGCTCAAAACCTACTCAGCACTTGTGATCAGACTGTTCAGTTCCTGTTTTGACGTCACAAACACGCTCTGCGTTCGCCCAGCCACGCCTGCGTTTTTCCTGTCATGCCTGCGTTTTTCTAACACTCCCTGAAAACGGCCAGTTGACACCCAGAAACGCCCCCTTCATGTCAATCACTCTACGGCAAGCATTGCGATTAAAATGCATCGCTAGACCCTGTGTGAAATTACATCGTTCGTTGTAATAGTACGTCGCGCGTGCACATTGCGCTACATACGCATGCGCAGAAGTGCCTTTTTTTTTGCCTCATCGCTGCACAGCAAACGAATGCAGCTAGCGATCAACTCGGAATGACCACCAATAACTTTATCTCACAGTCCTATAATAATAACTCTGCATAGACCACAACACCCTCTCTGCACTCTGCCAATGTGGAAGTGCCCCGCTATAAACCAGTCCACATTTGTACCCACAAGCTACGGGTGATTTCAGTGAATGTGATTATATATATGTGTACATGCATGTAGTGGAATGTGGTTGCACTTCAGCTTCTGAACTGCTCCCTCCCCTATCAAATACAAATCTAAGCCCCTGCTAACACACAGTGGTGGATTGAGTGAAGGCATGGAGTTTAAAGGAATCATCCATGGATGAATAGAAAGTGGTAGAGGTCAGCATAATAGGGAAGTATATTTGGCACCAGATATGGATCTGCTCATACATTGTAGCCCAAAATTACTGTGCACATTGGTCTTGGCACTTGATGTTTATGTCAAGGTCAGGTTAAGGTGAGTATGTGGGTGTTTGGAAGGGAGGGGGAGGGTGACCGGTAGCCCCCACACGGGATCAGTCTGATCCTGCAATTGCTAGGGGCACTTGCTCCTGGGCGGGGGAACGCCAGTGGCGTAAATATCATATTCCTTCCTCACATATAAGACTATCTACCACTCTTATAATGCTCTGGACACTGCCAAACAAACATATTTTCAAACTCTCATCTCTACTCAAGCCTCTATCCCCAAACAACCTTTTAATACATTTAAATCACTTCTTAACCCTCCTTCACCCAACCCACCAGCCACTATCAAGGTGCAAGAATTTGCTTCCTACTTCAAGGACAAGATTGACAAGATCCAAGATAAAATGGTATGCTCTTCCTAAAGCAGTGACCTACTCAATTCCCTACCTGAACCCTCTAGCACTTTCTCTTCATTTGATCCCACAAATGAAGATGAAGTACTGTATCAACACTCTTCTCATCCTCCTACTCTACTACATCTCCTCTTGATCCTATACCCTCACAAATAAGTAAAGCTTTGTCTCCTGTGCTCATCCCAACCTTAACTAACATCTGTAATCTCTCTCTCTCTCTACTGGTATCTTTCCTTCACTGTTCAAGCATGCAGTGATTACTCCCATTCTGAAAAAAACAAAATTCTGACCCTAACTCTCTCTTAAACTACCGTCCCATCTCTCAGCTCCCATGTCTCTCCAAGCTACTTGAGAAACTTGCCTACACTCGTCTCACACACTTTCCTACCTCATACAACTTATTAGACCCACATCAATCAGGCTTTCACTCCCAACACTCCGCTCCCAACACTCCACTGACTAAAGTAGTGAATGATGTCGTCACTGCAAAGTCTAAAGGCCATTACTCGCTACTTATTCTTCTAGATCTATCTGCTGCTTTTGACACTGTTGACCACTCTCTTCTCATACAAACACTGCAATCCCTAGGTCTTCAGGACACGGCCCTCTCTTGGTTCCTATCCTACCTATATAATCGCTCTTTCAGTGTCCATTTCTCTGAATCTACCTCCTCTTCGCTACTTCTTTCAGTTGGAGTACCCAGGGCTCAGTCCTAGGTCCTCTGCTTTTCTCAATCTATACCTCATCTCTTGGAAAACTAAACAGCTCTTTTGGATTTCATTATCACCTGTACGCAGATGATACTCAAATCTACCTATCCTTTCCTGATTTGTCACCATCTGTATTGGGCCGGGTCGCTGAATGCCTCTCTGCCGTTTCATCTTGGATGTCATCTCACCACCTCAAACTTAATATTTCCAAAACAGAGTTAATTATATTTCCACTGGCCAATAACAGTTACCAACCTGATATTTCTATCACTGTTGAGAGCTCTACAATCAACCCTACACCACAAGCTCGCTGCCTAGGTGTCATACTTGACTCAGAACGGTCCTTTGCTCCACACATTCAATCTGTCTCAAAATCATGTTACATGCATCTAAGAAACATATCCAAAATATGATCATACCTTACACAAGACACTGCTAAAACCCTAATACATGCTCTCATTATCTCCCGCATTGATTATTGCAATAGTCTTCTTACTGGTCTTACTAAGAAGAGACTCTCACCTTTACAATCCATTCTGAATGCAGCTGCAAGGCTAATATTCCTCGCTAGACGTTCGTCATCTGCAGACCCACTATGTCAGTCCCTCCATTGGCTACCTGTATTCTACCGTATGCAATATAAAATACTGTTGTTTACACACAAGACTATTAACCATACTACACCAACATACATCTCTTCACTCATCTCAAAATATCTCCCAACCAGACCCCTTCGCTCTTCACAAGATCTACGTCTCTCATCCACACTCATTACTTGCGCCCATGTATGATTACAGAACTTTCTTCGGGCTGCACCCACTCTGTGGAATGCCCTACCACGTACAATAAGACTCTCCTCTAGTCTTCAAACCTTCAAGCGTTCCCTGAAAACTCACCTATTCAGACAAGCTTATCAAATTCCAGAACTGCTCACATTACCTTCATAGTTTTCCTATCCAATTATATCCCCACAGTACAGTCCACACATCCCCCACATATTTTCTTTCTTCACTCTCCCGTCCTCCTGACCCTGGTTCATCACTGCTGTGATGTGATATCACGCAGCCCACCAAGAACCTTTACAATCTGGTGGACAACTATGCAATAAATAGCACCTATCCTTGTGTATCAATGCCTATTTTCCCATAGATTGTAAGCTTGTGAGCAGGGCCCTCCTACCTCTATGACTGTTTGTTTTTACCCAGTTTTGTCATCTAATTGTGTACAGTTGTAAAGTGCAACGGAATTTGCTGCGCTATATAAGAAACTGTTAATAAATAATAAATAAATAATAATATTTATATATTGCTCCTTGTCCAATAGGATTCAAGGTGCTTAACAGATTGAATGAACATAATACAGTACAGAAAGAATGAAGTACAGAAAAGCTTTTCAGAAAATACAGAGAGCATGGAGATACTAAAGGGACATTATGGAAATGCTTGGGATCTGCTTCGGAATCTGCTCTGTGCTGTAAGCATGCTATGGGAGGTGGGTACTTGGGGAGCACGGGGGGACACTGTGTAGCATACCCCCCACAAGCCATACTCTGGCCCTGATGTCTGTGCAGACACACTCGAAGAATTAAATAATTTACTTGTTTTGGTCCCACATCCTCGTAGGTTTCACTCCTAATTTAAAACATAGTTTATGAGGCAGATTTAATTCAGTTGTATGTCGCTCAATGTGTGACTCAAACTTGTTTTTTCTGGCACCGCTATGCAGACTTTTGATTCAGTCATTGCTTACTTTATGGCAGTTATTATCTAGGATTATTATTTTTGCAAATTGTCTCGAGACCGTGGTTCTCAACCATGTGATCCTCAGGGAGAGCAGTGTCATAGGGAGACCTAATATCCTAGTGTAATCAAGTCTGCTGCCAAAGAGGACTTCATATTACAAAGACATAGAACTGGTAACTTATCTACTAGTTATTCTAGATTTGCCTATTATCATATCTAATATGGGCTAAAGGTCAATAAACCTAAAGACCAGTGGCGGCGCTGGAGCTCCGACCACACATTGCAGGGGGAGCCGGGCATATTATAAACATACATTGCTTGTAATATTTGTGCTGACTTGCCTTACCGAGGTATCAGTAGCCGCCACTGTGACTGCCACTGACCTGCCCCTGCCAGCTGCCACAGTGCGGGAGACAGCACACTGCTTGTCTATCATTTTCTATAAGCCCAACTCTGACTCATGTGAGCCAGTGGGAGTCCGGGGGCAGACTTTATATGTGCTGACCGCCTCCGCCCTGCAAAGTGTGGTTGGAGCTGCAGCCCAGGGGCAACAGCCACCACTGCTAAAGACTTCATACCCCCAGGTTGAATTTTCAGGTATCCATCTACGTTATATTTAGGTGAACTGTTTGGCTATTTCGGAATCATTTTATGCATGTGCAGTATTCCACGTTTTTAATATTTATTTCATTAATAAATGGCCTTTTTTAGCTCTGATCTGCTTAATCTTCAATATTATTCATAGTGTATACAGTATATTTTGATTGCTCTGTTACTGTATACATAATCACTTTGTGTTTTTATGGGGTACCTACCCCTGGGAATAACTGCCATATATTGGAACAGCACAATGATAGCGCTTGATGGTATGAATATGCCTTTTTCTGACCACTGCTGTTCCTGGCAAAAGAATATTGGTCCTCATTCCGAGTTGATCGCACATAGAAACATTTTGCTGCTGCTGCGATCAACTTGACGCCGCCTATGGGGGAGTGTATTTTAGCATAGCAGGGCTGCGATCGCTTGTGCAGCCCTGCTATGCTAAAAAAGTTTCCTGCAAAACAAGACCAGGGTCAGATTTACTTACCCTGTGCGACGGATCCAGCGACGAAGGTCCCGGTATTGACGTCAGACATCCGCCCTCAAAATGCCTGGACACGCCTACGTTCGGATCTCCGCGCCCGGAAAACGGTGAGTATCCGCCCCGGAACGCCACCCCGCTGTCAATCTTCTTGCGATCGCGCTAGCAATCACTTTCTTCTCTCTTCTGGTTGTTGCCCGGCGGTGGCTGTCGCCATGCAACGACACGCGTGCTCATTGTGGGTGCCGTGCATGGGCAGTTCCGACCCGTTCGCACCACAGCGAAGAATCGCTGCGTGCCTACGGGTTGGAATGACCCCCATTATTATCTCTAATTAGTGAAATCCAGATAATTTGTGACATAGCACCATTAACATTAGAACTTGCACCATGACATCAGCCTGTAATAATTCATATCAATATATGTTTTAAAAGAATCTAGCTGAGTCATAATAATAAAGGTATAAAAACAATATAGGGGTCTATGGGGTCTATTTACAAAGCCTTGGAGAGAGATAAAGTGGTCAGAGATAAAGTATCAGCCAATCGGCTCCTAAATGCCATGTTACAGGCTGTGTTTGAAAAATGACAGGAGCTGGTTGGTTGGTACTTCATCTCCGCCCCCTCTTATCTATCTCCAAGGCTTAGTACACAAGCCCCATAGACTTATATGATCATCAAAGTTAAAAAATGAAAAAGTTTACCCTGTAATTGTTAGATCATAGCTTTAAAAAATACTAAGAGGTCAATTAAACAAATATTGTGAGCAGTGATTATTGGAGCAGGGTGTAAAAAATTGCAGTCATATAGGGGGTCATTCCGACCTGATCGCACGCTGCCGTTTTTCGCAGTGCAGCGATCAGGTCACTACTGCGCATGCGTATGTACCGCAATGCGCAGGCACGTCGCACGGGTACAAAGCGGATTGTTGCTGGGTGATGGATTTAACGAAGAATCCATTCGCACAGCCGATAGCAAGAAGATTGACAGGAAGAAGGCGTTTATGGGTGTCAACTGACCGTTTTTCAGGGAGTGGTTGGAAAAACGCAGGCGTGTCCAAGCGTTTGCAGAGGGGGTGTCTGATGTCAATTCCGGGACCGGACAGGCTGAAGTGATCGCAGCGGCTGAGTACCTACTCAGAAACTGCACAAACTATTTTTGTAGTCGGCTGCACAGGCGTTCGCACACTTGCAAAGCTAAAATACACTCCTCCAGTGGGTGGCGACTATGCGTTTGCATGGCTGCAAAAGTAGCTAGCGAGCGATCAACATGGAATGACCCCCATAGTCAATAAGCTGCAATGGCCATGCCATATAAAAATGGCATTAGCTAACAGGGCTAACCTCCAAAAGCAAAGCTTAGTGAATACAACTTTTTTGCAGTCCCCATAGACAACTATAGGGAGTGCTCTGCAGTTGTACCCCTTTAGTAAATAGCCCTAATACTATAAAATACAGCTAACCTCTGAAACAGCCATTTCTGGAAGATTTACCAATTTGTAGTTTGATAAATTATCCCCTAAGAATGCAGATGTGAACTATAGGTTTATTGTCAATGTAAATGTATTTTCTTAAGCTGTAATATGTGAGAAATATAATAATATCACCAATTCATTATATTCTTGTGTTCTTTTTTAAAAACTTGTTTATATAGCACATTTAATGCTTTGATCTACACCTAAACGTTCTATCTAATAGCAATTAGATCAATTACAAATGTTTAAATTTGCAAATGTTGCGGGGACAAATAATGCAAATGGTCTGACTCATGTAAAAAAAATGAAAGAGAACCACTTTCTTTAGATAGTATTTACCACTCTTGCCATGTTATATGTCTATTGATTTACACGTGGTTTTGTAGAATTGCGACAATATTTTACGTGAGTGTGTGTTTGCTAATACATGCTGGAGGGGATGCGGTCAATTTACCTACACTCAAAATCCCGACGGTCAAAATCCCGACAACCATTGACTGATGGACAAAATCCCGACAAGGTCAAAATACCGACATTTAAAATGTCAACAAGTCGACATGAGCTTTTCATGATTTTTTCATTCAAACCGACTTGTTCATATTTTACCATCCCAGTGAACCTGGAGGGGGAATATAACACCGTGCCCGAAGCATGGCGAGCACAGCGAGCCACGTGAGGGGACGCGGTACAGTTATACAGTGTCCATGTCGACCTATGTCGACATATGCACAAAACAATGAAAGCCTTGTGTCGACTTTTTGACCTGTCGACATTTTAAATGTCGGTATTTTGACCTTGTCTGTATTTTAAATGTCGGTATTTTGGCCATCGGTTAATTGTTGTCGGGATTTTGATTGTCGGCATTTCATACTAAACCCTGCTGGATAATTAGGGGGCGTATTAATAGCCTATTTGTGGACTTGCCGTAAAATGTTGGTCTAGTTCATTAAAGTATTTAATTTCACTTATTCAAGTCCTTACTATGCTTCTGTCTTATCTTTGCTTTGTCCTTCATAACTATATACTTGTAACAGAAACTAAAGACGTAACGTTATTATTTTGTTCTCTGAAAATGTGGATATTTAGCATTTAATTCACTCGGTGCCACTTAGGTGTATCAAGTTAGTGTGCAATCAAATAACAATAAATTGTGTATGCATTCATTTACTTTTTTAGTACCTATACCCAACTTGAAACATTGAATTGATTTTAATTATTTCGCTCAAGGGATTGCTTCTTATTTAAACTTGTGGTCTTGTTGCAGACGCTTCTTTTTTAATAACATGACCACCAGTATACAGACAGCCACTTCGTTCAGCTCTTGTGTGCTTATGCCAAAAATTCCTCAGCCACCCACTGCTTTTACTGCTGCCCATCACTGCTTCCCTAACTCCTCCCCTGCAATTAAGCAAAGTCAACATAGCAATCAGTACAGTAGCCCTGAGGTACCTGCAGCTATCAACAGTGCAGAATCACAGACTTGATGAACATGTTCTGCTTATTCAATGCACCACTACCTCAATTAAGGAAGCAATTTAACGCAAACAACATAGATGAGGCTGATAACTTCTACACACGTTTAAAGCAACGGAGGAAAAAAAAAAAATTCCTAGCAGCGAGATACAGGAGCTTAGGAGCTTTCACTCAGGGATGTTTGCAACCACCAAGTAATTTTCAGTTACCATGCCTACTGGATCCGATGCTGAAGAATGTGCTGGCTGCTACACAGCACTCAATGAAATAGATGAAGAGAATTTGCAGGGCACTAGTATTTTGGCAAAGGTTAGAAGAGAAGCTAAAGCACTGCACTGCCGATATTAGGAAACCTCACTGCATTTCATTGACAAACATGCCAGTTGGACAGTGTCTGCCAGACAGTGTGGAATTCAGAGATCTTGGGATACGAAGAAGGGAAATGACAAAAAATAAAATAAAATTGCATATTAATTTATACTGACATTCTGGAAAGAAAGCAACTTCAAAAAAGTTCGATAAAAAGGTAAAAATGAAACGAAACATGACCTACAACATAAATTAAAAATAAATGAGTGCAACAGAAAATGGCAATGTTTTGTACACCCTATTGAATCTACATTATTTAACGGTTATTATGACTTTGTTTATCAATAAATTAAGTAATAAAACTGTAACCACATAAGTTCAGTTCATATACTGTTCCTTCTAAACTGAGCAATCTAAACATAATACAAAGAAATTAACTGGTTTAGATATTTGGAAAAACTCCATTGTCCAGGTTACACATATTTTCCTTCAGGGCATACTTCTCATTAGCTTAATCTTTTAACTCCAAAGGAGGGTACAGACGGAGCGATGTTCAGCTAAAGGGCCCTACACACTGGCAGATAATACTGCACGATATGAACGTTCTCGTTCATATAATGCAGTGTGTAGGCACCAATAATGAATGATGCGCGGCCCGCGCTAGTTCATCATTGGTGTCCCGTCGCTTATGCATGCAGGTCAATATGGGCGAGATTGTCCATATTAGCATGCATTGCTATGGCGCCGGGTGACTAGGGGGAGTGAAGAAACTTCACTCCCCCGTCATTTCCCCACCACCGGGTTGCCCGTCTGACGTATCGGCGGTCGGGCACCTCGGCGGCGGGCCGCCCAATCTGTAGGGCCCTTTATTTGTAAGCAATCTGACTAGATTGCTTAGAAATTAGCTGAACATTGTTCCATGTGTAGGGGTGCCGGCGACAGTGATGCGCGGTCCCGCTCGTCGCTATTGCCGGTGCTAGATCGGCCTGCATGCAGGCAATATCTAACAGGTCGCTCATTTCACCGCTTGGTGAAATGAGTGGCCCCCACGTCCGTCCCCCTCCCCTCGCTCAGCACATCGCGCTGTGCTGAGCGGGGGGAGAGATGTGTGCTGAACGGTCTGTGCTAGACCGCTCAGCACACATTTCTGTGGAAATCTCCCCGTCAGTATGACCCTTTAGTTTCCAGATCTCCCATCTCAGTGTAGACTGACTAATGTATGTGGATTACGCTGAAGCAGTGATACATCTCAAGTGCTTGGCTTTATATGTGCAGTATGTGACATGTGGTGTGGTGAGGCAGGTGAGGCAGAGCCTTTCCTGTCATACTTACGTTTAAACCAGAGTTTTGATTGAATATATTGTAATTGGCAGAAAAAGGGCCATAGTTGTGACAGTGGTAAGCAAAACAAAGGCTTTGGCTGTATTCAGGGAGGTCAGGCTGTATAAAGGTGTTTGGGTGTGCAAGTTACTTTAGGTGGAACCTGACTGCTGACTCAAACAGTAATCTACTAATAACAGCCCTTGTGATTACCATCAGAGTCTCCAAGAGGAATGGTGGGTCATGATGTGGCTGTTACATGTGTCTTCCCACAGATCACATTCAATATGCGATCCATGATAAATGTGCCCCATAACCCTCTTAGGATCGGTGTGCAGGTTGGGCAAAAGTCAGTGCTGCACATGCAGCCGGGGAAGGGTGTGACCATGGGTACCCTCACCATGCCAGTGTTACTATATACAGTGACTGGTGACACTGTGCCTTATCCTCACCCTGTCTATGTTACTATATATAGTGACCGGTGACACCGTGCCTTATTCTCACCCTGCCTGTGTTACTATATATAGTGACCAGTGACACCGTGCCTTATCCTCACCCTACCTGTGTTACTATATATAGTGACTGGGTACACTGTGCCTTATCCTCACCCTGCCTGTGTTACTATATATAGTGACCGGTGACACTGTGCCTTATCTTCACCCTGCCTGTGTTACTATATATAGTGACCGGTGACACTGTGCCTTATCCTCACCCTGCCTGTGTTACTATATATATAGTGACCGGTGACACTGTGCCTTATCCTCACCCTACCTGTGTTACTACATATAGTGACTGGTGACACCGTGCCTTATCCTCACCCTGCCTGTGTTACTATATATATAGTGACCGGTGACACTGTGCCTTATCCTCACCCTACCTGTGTTACTACATATAGTGACTGGTGACACCGTGCCTTATTCTCACCCTGCCTGTGTTACTATATATAGTGACTGGGTACACTGTGCCTTATCTTCACCCTGCCTGTGTTACTATATATAGTGACTGGTGACACCATGCCTTATCTTCACCCTGCCTGTGTTACTATATATAGTGACTGGTGACACCATGCCTTATCCTCACCCTGCCTGTGTTACTATATATAGTGACTGGTGACACCGTGCCTTATCTTCACCCTGCCTGTGTTACTGTATATACTGACTGGTGACACCGTGCCTTATCTTCACCCTGCCTGTGTTACTATATATAGTGACTGGTGACACTGTGCCTTATCCTCACCCTGCCTGTGACAGTGTTACTATATATAGTGACTGGTGACACCGTGCCTTATCTTCACCCTGCCTGTGTTACTATATATAGTGACTGGTGACACCGTGCCTTATTCTCACCCTGCCTGTGTTACTATATATAGTGACCAGTGACACCGTGCCTTATCCTCACCCTACCTGTGTTACTATATATAGTGACTGGGTACACTGTGCCTTATCCTCACCCTGCCTGTGTTACTATATATATAGTGACCGGTGACACTGTGCCTTATCCTCACCCTACCTGTGTTACTACATATAGTGACTGGTGACACCGTGCCTTATTCTCACCCTGCCTGTGTTACTATATATAGTGACTGGGTACACTGTGCCTTATCTTCACCCTGCCTGTGTTACTATATATAGTGACTGGTGACACCATGCCTTATCTTCACCCTGCCTGTGTTACTATATATAGTGACTGGTGACACCATGCCTTATCCTCACCCTGCCTGTGTTACTATATATAGTGACTGGTGACACCGTGCCTTATCTTCACCCTGCCTGTGTTACTATATATACTGACTGGTGACACCGTGCCTTATCTTCACCCTGCCTGTGTTACTATATATAGTGACTGGTGACACTGTGCCTTATCCTCACCCTACCTGTGACAGTGTTACTATATATAGTGACTGGTGACACCGTGCCTTATCTTCACCCTGCCTGTGTTACTATATATACTGACTGGTGACACGGTGCCTTATCCTCACCCTGCCTGTGTTATTATATATAGTGATTGGTGACACTGTGCCTTATCCTCACCCTGCCGGTGTTGCTATATATAATGACCGGTGACACTGTGCCTTATCCTCACCCTGCCTGTGTTACTATATATAGTGACTGGTGACACCGTGCCTTATCCTCACCCTGCCTGTGTTACTATATATAGTGACTGGTGACACCGTGCGTGTGTTACTATATATAGTGACCGGTGACACTGTGCCTTATCCTCACCCTGCCTGTGTTACTATATATATTAACTGGTGTCACCATGCCTTATCATCACCCTGCCTGTGTTACTATATATAGTGACTGGTGACACTGTGCCTTATCCTCACCCTGCCTGTGTTACTATATATAGTGACTGGTGACACTGTGCCTTATCCTTCCTCACCCTGCCTGTGTTACTATATATAGTGACTGGGTACACTGTGCCTTATCCTCACCCTGCCTGTGTTACTATATATAGTGATTGGGGACACTGTGCCTTATCCTCACCCTGCCTGTGTTACTATATATAGTGACTGGTGACACTGTGCCTTATCCTCACCCTGCCTATGTTACTATATATAGTGACTGGTGACACTGTGCCTAATCCTCACCCTGCCTGTGTTACTATATATAGTGATTGGTGACACTGTGCCTTATCCTCACCCTGCCTGTGTTACTATATATAGTGACTGGTGACACCGTGCCTTATCCTCACCCTGCCTGTGTTACTATATATAGTGACCGGTGACACCATGCCTTATCTTCACCCTGCCTGTGTTACTATATACAGTGACTGGTGACACCGTGCCTTATCCTCACCCTGCCTGTGTTACTATATATAGTGACCGGTGACACCATGCCTTATCTTCACCCTGCCTGTGTTACTATATACAGTGACTGGTGACACCGTGCCTTATCCTCACCCTGCCTGTGTTACTATATATAGTGACCGGTGACACCGTGCCTTATCTTCACCCTGCCTGTGTTACTATATATAGTAACTGGTGACACCGTGCCTTATCCTCACCCTGCCTGTGTTCCTATATATAGTGACCGGTGACACCGTGCCTTATCCTTACCCTGCCTATGACACTATATATAGTGACTGGTGACACCGTGCCTTATCCTCACCCTGCCTGTGCTATTATATATACTGACTGGTGACACCGTGCCTTATCCTCACCCTGCCTGTGTTACTATATATAGTGACTGGTGACACTGTGCCTTATCCTCACCCTGCCTGTGTTACTATATATAGTGACCGGTGACACTGTGCCTTATCCTCACCCTGCCTATGTTACTATATATAGTGACTGGTGACACTGTGCCTTATCTTCACCCTGCCTATGTTACTATATATGCAGTAGTGACCGGTGACACTGTGCCTTATCCTCACCCTGCCTATGTTACTAAATTTAGTGACTGGTGACACTGTGCCTTATCCTCACCCTGCCTATGTTACTATATATGCAGTAGTGACCGGTGACACTGTGCCTTATCCTCACCCTGCCTGTGTTACTATATATAGTGACCGGTGACACTGTGCCTTATCTTCACCCTGCCTGTGTTACTATATATAGTGACCGGTGACACTGTGCCTTATCCTCACCCTGCCTGTGTTACTATATATAGTGACCGGTGACACTGTGCCTTATCCTCACCCTGCCTATGTTACTATATATGCAGTAGTGACTGGTGATACTGTGCCTTATCTTCGCCCTGCCAATGTTACTATATATAGTGACTGGTGACACTGTGCCTTATCTTCACCCTGCCTGTGTTACTATATATAGTGATTGGTGACACCGTGCCTTATCCTCACCCTGCCTGTGTTACTATATATTGTGACTGGGTACACTGTGCCTTATCCTCACCCTGCCTATGTTACTATATATAGTGACTGGTGACACTGTGCCTTATCCTCACCCTGCCTGTTGTACTATATATATAGTGACTGGTGACACTGTGCCTTATCTTCACCCTGCCTGTGTTACTATATACAGTGACTGGTGACACCGTGCCTTATCCTCACCCTGCCTGTGTTACTATATATAGTGACTGGTGACACCGTGCCTTATCCTCACCCTGCCTGTGTTACTATATATAGTGACTGGGTACACTGTGCCTTATCCTCACCCTGCCTGTGTTACTATATATAGTGACCGGTGACACCGTGCCTTATCTTCACCCTGCCTGTGTTACTGTATATAGTGACTGTTGACACTGTGCCTTATCCTCACCCTGCCTGTTGTACTATATATAGTGACTGGTGACACCGTGCCTTATCTTCACCCTGCCTGTGTTACTATATGTAGTGACCGGTGACACCGTGCCTTATCCTCACCCTGCCTGTGTTACTATATATAGTGACTGAGTACACTGTGCCTTATCTTCACCCTGCCTGTTGTACTATATATATAGTGAGCGGTGAATCTGCACTTATCCCCACCCTGCCTGTGTTACTGTATATAGTGACAGGTACAGTATAATTATGCCTTATCCTCACCCTTAGGGCAGTAGAGAGTCTGACTGGGCCCAGGTACGTTACAGGGGACATGGTCTAATTATAGGAGGTGTGGTCATGCACCCTTAGAAAAACTAAATAAAATAAAATAGTACTTTAAGTGCCTCCCTGGCCGCACTGCATGTGTATCCTCCAGTATTCGGACTATAGATCTACACTAAAAAGGTCTACAGTCAATAGGTCTATCACTAATGGCAGACATGCATTAGGTTGACAAGATGAAAAGGTCGACATGTAAAAGGCAGACAGTTCAACAGGTCGACAGCGTTAAAAGGGCAACATGTAAAAGGTAGACAGTTCAACAGGTCGACAGGGTTAAAAGGTCGACATGACAATGGTCAACACACGTGGTAGATATTATTTATTTTTCTTTTTTTCAACTTTTTCATACTTTACCATCCACGTGGACTATGATTGTCAATAGGTACCTGTGCCGAGCGCAGCAGTGGCAGAGCGAGGCACCTTGCTTGAAGCATGGCAAGCAAAGCGAGCCATGTGAGGGGACACGAGCCATGTGAGGGGTGGCAGAAAATTGACAAAACACCCCCAAAAAATAAAAAATAAATTCTGTCTACCTTTTTTGTGTCGACGATTTCCATGTCAACATTTTGACCCTGTCGACCATTCCTGTCTACCTATCCTATGCCGACCTTTTGACCGTGCCAACCTAAAGCATGTCTACCATTAGCGGTAGACCTATTGACTGTATACCCTTTTAGTGTAGATCTCATAATGTACACCCATGCAGGACAAAAATGAAAACATGAGAGACAAAGTATTCCATAAATCTGTGGAAGCAAAAGCTGGTATAGATGATCAGCTCATGTTCATAGGACTACTCTCTGCTCGCAATTGCTGCTGTATTGATTGCCTCTCTCAATATGGTTCTTGAAAGAGCTTAGCATCTTTCAACAAGTATAATTCCAACACACTGAGAGAGCTTTACAGACAAGCTATAAAAATACAGAGCAACTAAATATGACACAGTGCATAACATCTCCATTCATTACGGGGCAGAGTTAATACTGAAGTAGTCAAAGGCAATAGTGTGAATGATTGGTAGATGATAAAAATATTTTGTGTCTATAACTTCAGCCCAGTTATGGCACAAGTGAAGATTTGTACGATGTTGCCATATTTTCCAGAGCATGTACAGTGCAAACATACACAAGATACACTTTCTAAATATGCATCAATTGCTTGGATTGGGTACAGTATCCTGGAAGTCAGAATTCTGGCAGCGGAATTCCAATGTTCAAAACTCCAACTGATTTTGGTAAGTATTGTAACCTTAGCGCTAATACTAACCCTAAACCACCCTTCTAACAGTCTAACCATAACCGTACCTTCCTGCACCCTAACCCTAACCCTCCCTCTAGTGCCTAACCCTAAAACTAACCCTAACCACAATACTTACCATTGGGATTCTGCTGCCATCGGCATGCTGAACGCTGGGATATTGACTACATCCCCACTTCCTGTATATTTAACTTTCTGCCACATGACACACTGTAATTTAGGGGGACATTTACTAAGCAGTGATAAGAGTGAAGAAGTGAGCCAGTGGAGAAGTTGCCCCATTAACCATTCAGCAGCTCTGTATAATTTTATAGTATGCAAATTATAGATGTTACTTCAGTGCTGATTGGTTGCCATGGGCAACTTCTCTACTGGCTCACTTCTCCGCTCTTATCACTGCTTAGTATATGTCCCCCTTAAAGTAGTATATGCTGAGGAGGCAATATTTGGGATTTCAATCGAATGCTGATTCCGAGGGGCTGTGTACTATGGTGAGGAATGACGTCTTCATGGGCTGTATTATGTGCTGGTATGTTTTGTGCTAAAACCTACATCGCCATTTTCCTCTCCAAATGGTCCGGTGTCTCTCCCTGTAAATTGCTGTGCATTGTTACAGTGCATTTCAAAATGGGCATTTGCAAGTTTTTGGCAATGTCCTGTAACACATGGAGCTGTAGAGAACTGAAGGATTTATGACATTGTCAAGAAAATGAAATTCATTTAAAAGAAATAGTAATTAGTAATATCTGATAATACAATTGATATTAAGTATGAACTGTTTTTTTTTTTTTTTTTTGGCCTTAATTGTTGAGGAGGAACCATTACAGAAATAAAATTGGCATTCAGTAAATTTTTTCAGATGCATATATGTATTATAAGAGTTGGTTTATATATTTCATATTAATATGCTGGGTTGGGTACGGGATCCCGGTGGTCGGAATCCTGGCGCTCAAAATACAGATGTCGGAATCCTGACCGTCAGAATGCCAGCAGGGGAGTGAGCGGAACGAAGCCCCTTGCGGGCACGCTACGCTTGTCACGCTGTGGGCTCAGTGCCTCGCTTTGCTCGCCACAGGTTATATTACCACTCCGTGGGTGTTGTGGACACACAGGAGTGAGAATAGCTGTGGCGGTGCTGCCGGCATTTTGGCGGCTGGGATCCCGGCGTCGGGATTTTGACTGTCGGGATTCCGACTGCCATGATTCCAACTACATCCCTAATATGCCACCTCTGTAAAGGCGTCCTAAGTAAATAATGGCTAAGTACTGATTCACCTTGGTATGGTATAACAGACTCTGGGGTTCCCTACAAATCAGGAATATTTCCAAATACCTCATGCCCAATCTCTAACCCCTCATAATGATTACACTGGTTTTGTAGCGGGCCATGAATTAGGCCCCAGTAACAAGGTAAGTAGGAATTTTTCACTTGACCTGTGTTGATAAAACAAAGGTCATTACTGTCAATTACAACCAAGGGACTTAATTTTGTGAAATATTTGAACATTTGTTCAGAATCAGTGTTTTGCAGAATCCCTTTCGTGGATCTAGGTCTGTTCTTCAAATCACCCCTCAATATTTTGCTACAAAAGGGAGATCACTGGCTCTGAGATCAGCACTCTTGGTTTAAGTCCAGATTACTGTGATTTGTGGTGGTCTCTGTTCAGCTGATGTCAGCCTGCAGTAAACATCTGAAAGACTCCATGGCCAGTTGAACACAAATTGGCAAGAGTAAGGTGGCTTAGTCAGAGGGAACTGCGGATTTAACTAGTTCAGGGAATGATCTCCACTCACACAGCTGTTAAGGCACAAGCTAGGTCTTTGCCTATATAACTCTTTATGGCAACAGGGTCTATAGAAATAATACAGTAAATTCCCCGCTGCATTAAACTGGCGAGTAATGACTTCGGCTCTGACAGAAATAGACAATTACAACGCAAGTAGTGCTTTGAACTTGAGGTCACTTATGAATCCATTTAATCCTGAAGGACTGTCATTTGTAATCCACAGATTTAAATGAGGGTAAAAGCCATGGACTTATATGCACGGCCAAATCAGGAAGATAAACTACACATTGAAAGAGAAGGCGATGGGGCTCAGGCCCCTAGAACTTACAATCCAAATATGATAGCGTCTGGTTTAGTTATTGTGATAGTAATATATATATATATATATATAATATCTAATGTTCTATCAGATCTAGTTGCCATCACAGGCCTGATTTAGCGTTAAGAACACATACAGGGGTAAATTTACTAAGGTAAGGAGTTTTTGAGTACTAGTGATGTTGCTCATAGCAACCAATCAGATTCTACTTAACATCTATCTAGCTGCTTTTTGAAAATAATAGATAGAGTCTGATTAGTTGCTGTGGCAACATCATCAGTTCTAAAAAACTCCCACCAAAATAAATTTACCCCTAACAGTGAAGGTGCAGCAATCTATGGTGAATTAGGTGAAAGTGCATTTCTTATTTGCTTGCAGCGGAAATACTCTCTGCTTTTAGATGTAACACACAAATAATGGGTGGCGTCATTGTTACACTGTGATCTAGAACTAAGGTAACACATGACCTGCTCCCAAATATGTCTTCAAAATACCTTGCTCCCCTCCCTTAGCGTATTATTATCATCAGGTTCTAAATAAGATCTTACTTTGTCTATTTATTGAACTGGGGCAGAAACATTTTAGATCTAAGATCTCTTATCACTGCAATTTATTAAAAAATATTTACACTGTACAATACTGGTTTGTACTTTGTAGCGGTTTAGGCTAAAGGGCCCTATACATTACAATGATATGTCTGAGGCTGAAGCCGGATGCGATATCCCTTGAACTCCCCCCGGGACGTTCCCGGGAGTGGTTCCATAAGATTTTGTACTTTTGTGCTATTTTTGCATTAGATATATCGCATGTGATTGATCAAGCCACTATAAATCGCATGTGATATATCGTATGGCATACAATTGTACCATAAGACATATCTAATGGGCTGGATTAGAGGGCTACAGGGGCTGGGAGTGTCCTGGAAAATGGCAGTCAAACTTGGGTGATACATTGCATGCGATATATCATATGCACAAAAAACACACTTTTTTCCATTCAATTCCATCTGATTCCAATTTATCATGAGTGCAGCAGCAACGACCTAGGGGCTGCGATCTGATACTCACAGGGCCGCGCATCAAATCGGATGTAAAACACATACGATTTGCCACTTTTCATCCGATATATCGGCCTGTATGGTCGGAATCGGATGAAATCGGGCATTATCGTTCTAGTGTATGGGGCCCTTAACATTAGCCGATAATATCCTTTATTAAGAGGGTGCAACAAGAATTCTTCAGCATTATTAAAAGTGCATACAATAGTAGAGTACAAAGGTAGCAGGACATAAAGTGTATAAATAACAGTACATAAACATACACATGGCAGTCGATAACTACTGTATATATCTAAGCCCACACATGAGCCGTCTAGCTGGCTTGCACATGTGAAATGAATGGCCAGATTTTTGCTATCAGTTTCACTAATTATAAAAAAAAGGATCAAAATAGAATTAATTATTTATAAAAACATTTTTTGCAATGAAAAACTGCTTTATTCAAAAAATAAACAATTTCCTTCTGTTATCATCTTTTGAGATACAGTAACAGATGTTCTAAGCCTTGGAAAGGGATAAAGTACCAACCAATCAGCTCTAAACTGTCATTTTTCAAAAACAGTCCTTAACATGGCAGTCTGGAGCTGGTTGGTTAGTACTTTATCTCTCTCCGCTTTATCACCCTCCTAAGCTTAGTACATCTCCCCCTAAATATTTCCAAAGTACAAGTTCAAATGCTGTTACTGCTCAAAGCCAGTGAATCTTATCAGCAGAAATAGTAGAGCTAAGTCTTTGATGTATAGGGTGAATGGATAGAAAGTCTTATCACTGACAAGAAACATCCTTTTCCACCAGCAATAGTTCTGTTTGTCCTCTAAAAATCGGCAACTTTCCATCTCTGGAAACACACAAAATTAGCAATCTTTGGGGTCAATCCAGTTGCGGGCAATGTTTTCACCCCTGTAAGTGCTGCAACAGCCACGCTTTACGGTAGCTTAGACTCGCATGGTCTTGTTTGTAGCCCCATAGGGCTGGTACAAAAAATTGTGCTAATTCTGTGGGAGATTGGGTCATGAGCGGAGCAAAATGCGGTGCCGTTTCCAGTGTTGGATTTACCTCTTTAATTCACACGACTGCCCATGTTTATAGAACATTTCAGCAGTGGAAAGCCAATAGACTATCATAGATGCACAAATTGATTCTGGACCCCTGCAGAGTTCACAAATATAGACCAATAGCAAAAATGACAGCTGCTCTACAGAATGTTGAGATAACCAAACAGTAATTGCTGTGGTTTAATATAGAAGATTATACTTTAAGCAATATTTTCCTGCTTTGCTTTACACTTCATGGTCATACCTCAGTAGCACCAGAAGCGACTCTATTCTCATGACTATTGCTTCAACACACAAAATGGCTGCCATCTCTGTGAGTAGGTGACATCACTTTTATAAAGAAGCCACGCCCAGTGTGACATTCAGCCATTGTGAATGTCTTCCATGCAGGATGCTTTTTCAACCAAACAATACACCTAGATAAGACTAACTGGTTTTGTGCACCTGAGGGAATGGTCTCTCTATCATCCCATCTGCTATTTAATGGGACCTAACACTTCACAAAAGAGTATAATTTGTCTTCAGAAGTTAGGTTAATACAAACATGAATGTGTATGGACATGCCTTTAAAAGAATCAAGCTCACATGGGTGCAGGAAATGGGGATTCAACTCTAAACATCAGGAATTAAATGGTTAAAACAGTAACTGTAAACTTTCCTTATACAGTAAATATAGGCGTTCTATGTATTTGTACACATATTATTTGTACTTAATGCTAGCAGCACCTAATTACTTAATTAGCAATCTTCCTGGCACATTGTAACATAGCGATATTCTTTACAGTACATTCACCAACTGAATTATAATTTTTTAATATAAATGATCAGGAATGTCATGGGCTATGGATGAAGGATTCTTACTGGTATCATATCAGCACAGCAGAAATGCAGCATGTATACATAGCAAATAGCAATACACCATTTCTGATAATTGTAATTCTTTTATGTAGTGCACAGTAAAATAGGAAGAAGTAGAAATTAGCCCTGTAATATGAGACATGTGGGAACTACAAGACAGGTCTTTATATGTGGCTGCAATCTGAGCTAGCAGAAGCTTTACACACTCTGAAGTCTTGTACTGAACTCTTCCTACATTAGACGGAGAAAAGTGATTGCTATAATCCTATCAGCTCTAACACAAATAGTCTCCTTAGGAGTCAAGATACTGTGGGATAAGCATGACAGATTGACCAACCTTTCATTTTTATTACATATACACATTTTTATTATATAGTATGTTTAAAGCTGGATACACACCTTCCGGTGATACGACCCAGTGACGATGCGATGCAATGTAACGATACATCACACCGCCATACACATTATATGTTCCGCTGTATGACGGCGCAAAGTATCATTACATGCTGCATGTAACTACACTGCACTGGCTGCGGAATTGTCCCATTGGATGTGCTGCACATCCAATGGGATGATTCAAAAAATTACGTCTGGAAACGACTGATTGGGGTACACACCATACAATGTGTACGATACATCGAGGGAATGGTATTCTGTACCCAGTTTAAGGTGCACCAGTCACTGATACATAATTTGGGATGCCATTTTGTTCGGGGAATGAAGCATCTTATGTCTCAGTAGGAGAGAGAATTGACTACATAGGAAAGGAATGAGTTAAACATCTTGTGAGGGGTGGACCTAGCTGTGAGGAAGTACAGCCCTTAGGAAAAGGGGAGGGTTAGTGTATATATAGGCCAGGCGTGGCCATTTTGGGTCTCTTTGCTGGTGAATTTGCTTTCCCGCCCTCCCGCCCTATGGGTAGAGGTTGTTTTTGGCACGGAGTGTATTGGCGTTTAATCGTCTTGGCTGGATTCATCGTTGGCTATTTATCGGCGGAAAAGAACGGCAGTTTGTAGTTGTATTGTTTTTATAGGTAGTAAGTTTTCAGTGCTATATGGTTTAGGTGCACTCACCTCCATCGACTTAATGGCCGCTTGACCACCCATCCGGGAGGCAGCGGCAGGGCACCCGTCAGCGGTGGGAAGTCACTGTGGGGGTTGAGTTGACACCTATTACCGATTTTGATAGTGTGTAGGACATTTGGTGATTTTTACCATTTTAAGGTTAGCGATAGTTTAATAGAGCCGTTCTTTTTTCTGCCACCATTATGCCGGCTGATTCGGCATCTTAACAACGTTTTTCCAATTACAGGTTTTGCTATGATTAGGGTCAAATAAATAGCTAGCAATTTTTCTGCCAAAATCAAGTCTCCGTGTCTTTATTTCCTGGTTTAGAGCTAACTAATGCTGCATTCACACCGCAAATGCCGGGTCCTACCCGGTAAGACAAACGTGTACTTACCGGGTGGGATCCGGCATTTGCGCTCCGTTGCAGGCTTCCCGACCCGGCAATATACCGGGTCGGTTGCCATGACAACGGAGGCCGCAGCAGCAGCAGGGGCGGGGGTGGAGGCGGCGTCGGGAGATGAGCTCATCTCCAGCGCCGCCTCTCCCTATCTTGTGAATGGGAACCGTGTCGCATCGACACGGCTCCCATTCACACCGCACCTGACCCGGTAATCAACCCGGGTAAAACCCTTCTTTTTTACCGGGTTGATTTACCGGGTCAGGCGACCCGCTAAATCACCCAGTGTGCTTTCACATCGCACACTGACCCGGTTCGACGCGGCAATATGCCGTGTTGGTACCGGGTTATTTGTGCGATGTGAAAGGGGTATTAGGCTTACTTAAATGAAGGGGGTCCACCAAATATCACTAGGACGTTTAATGTTGCTAGTTCCTAGTATCATAGGAAACATTATTTAAAATATTAATCTGTCCTGCAAAATGGCTGTCTCCATAAGTGTAGATGCTTAATATGATGCCAATTTGGATTGTTCTGTAGATCCCCAGGCATGCATGGACTAGTTGCTTGCATTCTAATGCCTCCTGATTTCTTAGTTTGCATCACATGACCACATATGATACTTTCGCACTGTACCCACATTTGACTCCATGCCTCACTCATTCTAGCAAATGTAGTGCTACAATGGACATCCCAGGATTAAATGACATTTGTTACATTAAAAATACTTTTTGGAAATAAAAGAGACAAGGAACACTATGGGGTACATTTACTAAGCAGTGATAAGAGTGGAGAAGTGAGCCAGTGGAGAAGTTGCCCATGGCAACCAATCAGCACTGAAGTAACATCTATAATTTGCATACTATAAAATGATACAGAGCTGCTGATTGGTTGATGGGGAAATTTCTCCACTGGCTCACTTCTCCGTTCTTATCACTGCTTAGTAAATGTACCCCTATATGTACAGTATGAAAGCTTAGAGAGAGATAAAGTGGTGAGAGGTAAATGGGGTCATTCCAACCTGATCGCACGCTGCAGTTTTTCACAGCGCAGTGATCAGGTCACTTCTCGCGCATGTGTATGCACCGCAATGCACAGGCGCGTCGTACGGGTACAAAGCGGATCGTTGCTGAGCGATGGATTTAACGAAGAATCCATTTGCACAGCCGATCGCAAGGAGTTTGACAGGAAGAAGGTGTTTATGGGTGTCAACTGACAGTTTTCAGGGAGTGCTTGGAAAAACGCTGGCGTATCCAAGCGTTTGCAGGGCGAGTGTCTGACGTCAATTCTGGGACCGGATAGGCTGAAGTGATCGCAGCTAAGTTCAGAGCTACTCAGAAACTGCACAAAATGTTTTTGCAGAGCTCGGCTGCACAGGCAAAGCTACACTTGCAAAGCTAAAATACACTCCCCAGCAGAGGCGGATTGGCCATGGGGCTTACAGGGAAGATTCCCGGTGGGCCGACGCCCCCTTGGGGCATGTTTTGTTTGAGGACATGTGGTCCCTTTTATAGACATAATGAATAAGATGCAAAATAATTTGCTTATATGAAAATGACTTTGCCACTTAGCCTGTGATTGCAGATGATCTAGTGTATGCTCTGTCTGCCTGCTTGGCTGACATATAAGATTGAGTGAATAGTGATTGGGATACGCCGTTGGTGTAATAAGCAAGAAAATATATCTTTCTAAAGAATTATATAGTTTCCTAAATTCTAAAGGTGTATCATATAATGTGCTCATAATATTTAATTTTATTTCCTTTTAACTTCCCCCTTGATGCTGAACATGCCCACTATCTGGAAAGTCTTGAGGGGAGGGTGCTGCTGCCATGGCCCATGGCTAGACCTTACACCTCTGGTGCTGCCCATGTGGGGCCACTAGTACAAATTTTTCCAGGGCCGCTTTTTGTTCCCATTCCGCCCCTGCTCCCCAGTGCGCCTCAACTATGCGTTCGCACGGCTGCAAAAAACAGCTAGCGAGTGATCAACTCGGAATTACCCCCTAAGTACCAACCAATCATGTGTTGATGTGTGATGCATCGAATTAAGGTTGACACCTGGAGACTGCGCTGTCAGGCAGTCTGCTGCCATTTTTTTATCAAAGTGGTTGCATGTGACGTTACGCAGCAACGCCAAAAATGCTCCCAGAATGCCCCTTTTCAGCCCGCCATGCCCCCCCCAATGCCTCGTCGCCGCCACGCAAACGCCTGCCACGGTCAATCATCTTACGCCTGCATCCTTCCTGGATGCTGCCACGAGGAGATGGGTCACGCATGCTACTGCGGCCAGTGCGCAGATCAGATGGACACGGCCGATGCGTAGGGATGCGCGGCTGCGTCATCTCTGAATCAGCCCCTTGGTACGTTACCTCTCTCTATGGCTTAGTACATCTGCCCCACAGTACTAACCAATCAGCTCCTATCTGTGAGTTTACAGGCTGTGTTTGAAAAATGACAGTTAGGAATTGATTGGCTGGTACTTTATCTCTCACCGCTTTAACTCTTTCTAAGCTTTAATACATATGCCCCAAGAAAACATAGATATAGTCATCGTGCAGATAGACCCAATATTGACAAAATTTCCCTATTAATAAATCATCTGTGTAATATTTCCTTGCCACTGGCACTGTAGTCTTCTGAATCCCACCCCCCTAAAAAGTGTGTTTGGAATAATTTCTTGTGCATACTTAATGCATTTTTTGGGTGGTAGGAATAAAAACATGATCTATGAAAGCATCTGACATAACATCTTACGTTGTCTTGTGACTAAGTAGCAGCCTGTGAAGTGTCACTGCTATGTTTTAGCCTAATGCTACTTCTATCTTTTATCCTCTTTAATTAGAAGGCAAATTCTCAGACCGCCAGACCTAATCCTTACACAGTGGAACAAAGCTCGGCAAACTCTTTGAACAGTGTTCAACCGGGCAGCACAAACCCTGGTAACTGTTGGCAGTAGTGGCTGTACTATGAGCCTCCTCTTAACTATTCTCTCCCAGCTCCTCCTGATGCTCCCTGCCTTCAGAACCCTATCTGTTGTTCTTGTGCTTAGAATAGAAAGACAAAAGATGGAACAATGCGGGAAACCTAGAGGATTGGCTAGGTGGGATGGATAGGAGAAAGTAAATGAAGTTTCACAGGAATGGACACAGTGGGGAGAATTGGATCACCAGATTATGTCTTTAAGTTCAAAAAATTTCTTTAGCCCTCACTAAATCTTTTCATGGACAATACAACTTTTAAACAATTGTTGCATTTTCAATTACTACAGAAGTGTTCAAACAAATACCACATCTCCTTACATGATAAGTCTGCTCATATTTTAAACAAACATATTTGGAATTAAAACAACCAATTTTACAGTCAGCTTAGGTTCAGATCAATCAATAAGGTTTCATTCCAATACTTGTAGCTATGACGCAATAATATGTATGTTACTACCATGTTATCATTTCGATCAGCTTGGCAGGATCATCAACTGCAGATAAGTCTACTAAAATGCACCAAAAACTGGTGGTCGGTAAAAATGTAATCCCCTCCTGACACTATAATATGACACCAGTGATTCTGAGGCAATATTGGGTCCTCTGCCCTCTACTTCCAATCCATGACCCTCATTGTCTTGCAGGTATATATATTACTTTCATTTCTGGTTAAGGCTGTAAAAAATATGTAGAAGTTGATGAATAAAAACAAAATACACTATTGTCCATACATAGAGTTGCAGTCTAGACTGAGTTAGGTTAATTAAAATCTTATATAATTTTGGTTGCTAGTAGCTACAGCACATTTGTGATATTTGTACCATGTTGCTCAGGAAGACTTAAAAGCAACACTTTTGAGCACTTTTAATGAAGTGTACCTGTCCTATCACTAGATCACTATTTTATCTTAGAATGTATTAAGTATGCTTAGTAACAGGTTTCTTATCGATTTTTCCTGGCTTAGTAGGGGTAAAATGAATGTTGAATTGTTCACAACAGCAACACAATCTTTGTTTGACCAGAGTTCTAGAATTTATGACTTGCTAGCAAAACTGATTAATGAACAGAAGATGCATTTATCACCTGGTGTGTTACAGGACCAAATAATATTGCTATAATATTGCTTTACTTAGCATATATTCTGCCAAAAGTGTATCCGCAAATATAATGACATTTAGCTGATAATAGAGAAGAATGTAGGAAATTTAGCAAAATATATAGAATTACACATTATTGATCACAAAATTGTCACTGTAGTAACCTTACTTGCATTTCAGTGTAGGTCCATCCCTGCAATGTTTCCCTATTACTACATATTGTCATGCATTCATTGTGTTCATTGTGTTCACAATCATTATCAATCACTGTAATGTTACATTTATTTTGATATTTTGTATTTATGCAATGCTACTGTATATGCGACCAGTATGTTATCAGTTGGCTGTCGTTAGTATTCGTAGATCATTTTTTACAATGTTAACTGCTATTGTTCATAAAAGAAAATGTCAAAAGTGTTAGTTTTTTCCTTTACAATTCATTTTATATTTATTCACTTTGGTCATTTTTTACATGGTCTGTATGCTGGGCTTTCAGAATTAAGATCAACTAATGCGACCACATTGTATATAGTGTACTGTATGTGTGTGTTTATATCATAATCTATAATCCCTCAGTATGGATAATTGGGACCTAGATCGCTTGTGATTGCTGGCCAGAAATAGTGCAGGTGTTTACTTATTTTTAAAGCTCTGTTTATTATACCACACCACAAAAATTTGTTCTAATTTAGAAATTCTGTGAAATAAGTTTTTGATTTTCCAGAGGCAACCACAATTGAAGAATATCTATATTTTGAGATGTTTTTACTAGGTTTGTTATGTTTTCCCAATTAGGAGGTTGAAACTGTAAAATAAATACACAGGACCAGATAACTGATAAGATTCATGTTTGGCACTCTGAAACAATAATTACCTCAAATATTTTTTTCAATTTTGTTTACAAAATATTATTAATTTATGGCTCCAAAAATGTCACCCCAATGATTTTTAAAGTAAGCCCTATAATCTTCATGTGCAAAACCATTGCAAATATAACCCATCAATAAAACTATTAATTATAGATCAATATTTTCTTAAAACATATTAATTTGGTTGTCTTTATCTATATGATTGTTTTCAAATGACTTGATAATGATTCCTTCTATGTGTGGATGACCTAATGTATCATCCAGAAAATTAATTTGTTACATTGGTAATTTCTTTTCAGACTTCTGTCGCTGATTTTGCCAATTCAAATAAATATGATGTCTTTAATAAACCAGATCAAAATCATTGTGCATGTGTGAGGTCATTGTTCTAATACAGGGAAAAATCTGATTGAAGATCAATAGAATTGTTTAAAATGTAGTCATTCTGCTTGCAGGGAAATCCCATTAATCCCATTATAAGACAACCACATTATCTACGAAGGAGCAAATTATTGAATGTATAGCCAATATAAAATAAAATGGCATTAAAAAAGTATGTATTTAATGTGTAATCAGAAGTAATGTGTAAATGAAAAAAAAAAAAAAAAACGACAAAAAAAAAAGAAAAATCCAAAAATGGGACTCCCAAGATGATTCCAAGATTTAATTTAGTTTCCGGACTAAAAAGGTTGAGAATTCTGGGTTTAGAGGATAACGAAATTTTTAAGGTTTGCGATGTTGACAGGCAGGTGAGAATGCAATGTCAAAATTGCTGGCAAAATTTTTTTTTAAAGGGAAAACTGCTAATTTATATGCATATCTTTCTAGAAAACTCTATATTGAGACTGACACCCCTCCTGGGTTATTGTAACATTGAATAATGTTCTTTGTCTAAAACAAAATAAAGTAAATATTTTTATATGACCTGTTTAGAAAATATAAAAAGTTCCATCTAATTCTTTTTTTCTCCTCAAATCACTCAGTCTTGATCGAGGGTATAGAATTATGGATTATAATCTACACCAAAATCTTTACTATAATTTTACAAATGTGAACGACTATACATAAGAATATAATAGAACACAGAACCTTTTGTATACAATCGTGAAAATAGGTTGCATGAAACATTTACAGCCTTTTTATGCTCAAATAACGAAGGAAATCAAATTTCTGTCATTTCATGTTGCTTAAAATTAAGAACTTTGGACAATGCAAGATAGACTGCAGCGCAGGAAACATTTCATCATTTAAACCCTGGGTGGACAATTTATGAACAGTTTTTCTTTGACGAACAGACTACTGCAGGAACTGCTCAGACAATTTAAAATATAAGGTTTTAATACTTGTAGAAAAAATATGTTTTATTGTCATCTCAGCAGGGGAATGACGTATAATCTGTAGCTCCCTAAGAGGCACCAAGCTGAATGCATTATTTGTTGTACGGATTACACTATTTTCCTTTTCAAATCTGTATCTTGTTACATTATTTACCATTGCAATAAAGGTGGTGATATATGTCTGTTATTCAATTATAAAAAATCACTCATTTATTTATTACACATGACATTCAGCAAGTAGTTAATCAATCACAGGAAGCCATATATTTCAGTATCTATCTATCTATCTATCTATCTATCTATCTATCTATCTATCTATCTATCTATCTATCTATCGGCAAAGATAAGTGAATGTTTTTTCAAATATATTTCCAATTATCCTTTTAATTTACACTACATAGTATATATCATTGTATATGTGTGCATATACTGTATCAATCTTCAAGTTACTCGCTATTGCAACTCACAATTAGTAAGTAGAACTATGAATCAGTTTGCTAAATTTTAGTGTATATATTATGTGTATATGTAACCCATTAATTACTAAATCACCTGTTTGCTATGAATGTTTGAAAACATTGATTTGTGTCATCAAAACAATTCAAAAGCATGGGAAAACAACATACCCAATATATAAAGGAATTAGTCGCTCTCGCTGCTAAGCCAAATGATTATCTGTATATTTGTCAGTCTGGAAATGAAAATGATGTGAATATGGTGAGATGTGATTTATAGTGACAGATGCATGTCTCCCAGGATAAGTGCTAACACAAAATGTACTGACTGTTGCCTGAAATCCTCTTTTTATTGTGCTTGCAGATCGGGAATATAAGTCTAACCAGAGATCTCTCTCTCTCTCTCTCTCTACCCTGGAGTGTAAAGGATCAAATAAAACATTCCTTTCTGTCTTTTACACTTAGCGGACCTGCCTCCCAATAGAGGGATAAAAGGAACTCGCTAAACTGTTGCCATTTTGCAACATCTGCTGTAATTCCCTTAAATCCAGATTTGTCTGACACACAGAGGCTGCTCTTACATCATTGTCATGTGACAAAGTATCTACACTCTCATCCCGCCCAAGGGTTGCAGCTCCAGGCAATGGAAGCATCAAGGCAATAAAATAAAAAAATAAAAAAGCTTTGCCTACGGCAAAACACTTGTAGCAGGCTATTATTCATCTGGCTAATTTAATTCTTCTTGTAAAAAGGTACCCCACAACATATGCATTATGTCGTGGTATAAAGCTTAGAATTGCTTATAGGCAAATGACCTGTGCAGAGTGTACAAAACCCAATGTCCTGGTTAATTACTGCTAAGCAGCTCTGATAGCAAGAAAGAAATATTCCGTCACTAATCCCCAACCCAGTCCCACATTCTTAAAATAGCCAAAACACTGATGACAGGAGGGACAACAGAAAGGCCAGTGATATAAGAAATGTATCATTACCATAATGAGTGTTCACCATGTCATTGTTATATGACCGAAACCAAATATTAAAAAAATACACCTCTTTCTTTCTTTCTTTCTTTCTTTCTTTCTTTCTTTCTTTCTTTCTTTCTTTCTTTCTTTCTTTCTTTCTTTCTTTCTTTCTTTCTCTGCCTCTTTGTCCCTCTCTTGCTGTCTCCCTTTATTCTCTCTCTCATCCTTTCCCTCTTCTTCTCTTTCCCTCTTTACCTACAGTACTAACCTCGCTCTCTGTGTATTACTCTCTTCCCTCCATCCATCTCTCTTTCGCCTCTCTTTCTCTGTGGTTTTCTCACTATCTTGAATGCTCTCAATCCCTGTCCTCCCATTTACTTGCTCTCTCTTTCTTTTCCATCCTCATTCTCTCTTTCTTGTTCTCGCTCTCTTTTTGTATCTTTCTCACTATGGGGATATGTATCAAGCCTCGGTGAGAGAAACAGTAAAGTGTAGAGGTTGCCCAAAGCAACCAATCAGCTTCTGTAATTTCAAAGCCTATTCTACTTAACTAATTGGATGCTTTGGGCAAGTTCTCCACTTTATCTCTCTCCACGGCTTGATACATCTCCCCCTTTGTCTCTCTCTGTCTCACTCACTCACTCAGTCACTCACTCACTCACTCACTCAATCAATCTCTTTGCTCTTCTGTTTTTGCCCCCCTCTCTCTCTTTCTGATTCTCTTTCTGTCCCTTCTCTTGCTCTCTCCATATTTCTTGTTTTGTCCCACTGTCGTCCTTTTTCTCTCCTCTGTCGCTCTCTCTCCATCGCACTCTATTCGTTTCTCTCAAATCCATTTCAGTCATTCTCCTTGTCCATCTCTTTATCTGTTGTGCACTCTCTCTCTTTATATACAATAACAATAAAGAGAAAACCTCTAAATCAGTGCTCAATACTTGAACTATTTGGTAAACTTAATATTTAGGGTTATACAGTTCACCTATTACCATAATTTGTAAGTGCTGATGAACACTTTATTGATTGCTGAGTAAGAAAAAGTACTGGTCATCTTCAAAACAGTAGATAACTTAAAGCGGCGTATTCCCCATAGTTCTAGTATTAGAACATGTGCTGCGATTTATAGTAACCAATCAGATAGTAGCTAAAATCAGCAGAGTGTGATTTAGACTGATGAAAGCAAATGTCTGATTAGTTGCTACTGGATGCATCAAAACATTTGAGTGCTAAATATTGCAGAGTAATAAAAGAATGTAGAGTTCACTCTACAATTATCAAAAGTGTACATGACTTGCTATAACTTCATATTAGCTTTGATTAGACTAATACAAAATAGACTTGCATAAGCGAATATCACATTGTTGCTTTAGGTTACAGCACATTTATAATCTATGTACTGAGTTACTAAATAAGTCACGAGGATCTTAACTATAGACGTCCACAATGCTTTACATTGCAATGTAGCCACTATTCTTGTATATTTACCAAAAAGCTACTATAAAGCTGCTAAATTGTAGTAAAATATGTGGAAGCAGTGTATAAAGCCTAACAAGTAAAGCAAAACTATTGGCAAATGCAACTATTAGAATGGCTTAGAATAATGGGGTTTGCTTAATATTTCAACAGACCTAGAAATTATTACTGTGTCTATTAATACATTTGGAGGTGGGTAGTTCCATGCATCCTCCCTGTTACCCAGTTTGAACAAGAGGGAACTATCCTCATATCCATTTCCTTACTACTGTCAACATCTATCTCTCCAACCCTTCCAGCTTCCACCTTTAAAATTCTCACCTTGCATACCTCCGACTGGTCTAAGCTCATTCTCATCTCTCTACTAACCTCACACCTCTTTTATTGAGCATTCTGGAATGTTAGCTCTATCTGCAAAAAACTTACATTTTTCCATGACATAATAATCTCTAATTCCATCAGGCTTCTTGCAATTAATGAAACGAGGCGATGGATGAGGTTTACCACATTCCCATGGAGAAAGCTTCTGAGTCACTTTCCAAGAAGCCTCCTTCTTTTCTTTTCCTTTGTCATCTATACCAATCATGTCTTTTCTGGTCCACCTCCATTTTTTCATTTATTACCCACCAGTCCATATCCTTGAATCTTTGATGCCTTGCTCTTATATTTCCTATCATATGATCTATTTATCCATTGACAAATCTATTCCTCTCTCTTACTGTTTCATTTGGTCTATCCTAGTGAACCTCATCTCCCAACCATCATCATGAACACTTCATGGGCACCATGTTTTTCTGTCTATGCTCCATTTCCAACTTCCTTAACCATGCTTTGTTGCTCTCTTCCTATACATTTTGCAGTTTCAGTTCTATCAGTCCATGACACTTTTCAGCTACCAGCCATTTTCTCTCCTCTTTGATTCCATACTAATTGTTTACAGCTGCCTAACTCAAGTTCTCTCTACTCACTCATTCTAACCTCTGCAATCAGGCTTTCTCTCTCTACACTCTGTATTGTCCTCACTAAAGGTATTAATTATATACTCATGGGTAAATTAAAGCTTTTTGAACTTATGAGTTGTATAAGGGGTACGACTGTGTAGTATAATGTGAATAATGGACAATACTAAGTGGTGTACTCTGAATTGGTACTATTCTATGGCCACTCCGCTTTCCCTTGAATCCATGCCCCTATATTTTTGTTGTGCGCCTTAGGCATGTAACATGCACCCAATTCAGTACAGGAGAGGGGGTACCAAAGCATACCCTTGCTCCCGGAACCACGGAACCTAGCTATACCTCTGGTTGAGGGAGAATTGTTTTTTTCTTTTTGAAGGACATGGACATGATGGAGCTGATACTGAGTAGGAAGAAAAGCAAGAAAAGAGCCAGTTACTTAGCACCTTGGTAAAACCATACTGCACGGCAGGTGGAGAGATTTAAAATATGCAGAGAGATTTATATTGGGATGGACCTGTCCAAATCCACATCTAAATTGCAGTGTAAAAATACAGACCAAAAGTAAAGTAAAGACCAAACAATGCATTAATGCATAATCACTGGCCCCTGTTCACAATCAGAAGAACAGAATGTGGACCTCCAGAGCAAATGTGTATTTATTATTACCATTCCTAGAACATTCTATGGGGCTTGATGATTGTGTGTAATACCCCTTTTCCACTACCGCAATAACACGGGTTTTTCCTGGTCTACCCGGGTCCCAGCTCAGTGGTCTCCTCACAGAATCACAAGTGAAATAATTAGCTCTACCTGTGGATCTTCTAAAATGTGTCAGTTAGCAATGAGTACACCTGTGCACCACCTGGAAAACATGAACTGTTTGAGGTTCTGAGGACCGTATTTGATAAAGAGCAAGTAATACCCCTTTCACACTGCAGAGCCTGGGCGCACCCAGGATGATGTACACAGGTCCTTCCAGGGTGCCAACCTCTTTCAGACTGGCGGCCAGACCCGGCTTATTGCCGGGTTGGTGATGTAACCGCCGACGCGTCCTGAGCTGGCGCTATGGTGTGAATGGGTCCCGGGTTGCATCAACCAGGCTTACCCGTTCACACTGCACCGCAAGCCAGGTTGAACCTCTGTTCAACCCTGCTCATTACCCAGGTTGAAATGCCGGATCCTTTTACAATGCACAATGGGGGTAATTCAGAGTTGTTCGTAGATGTGTTAAATTTAGCACATCTACAATCAGTTACACTGACATGCGGGGAGATGCCCGGCCAGGGCTAGTCCACCCCGCATGTCAGTCCTTGCTCCCCCCGCACAGGTACAAAAGCATCGCACGGTGGCAATGCTTTTGTACCTGACAAGTAGCTCCCTGCCAGCGCAGCTCCTGCGCGCTGACAGGGAGCTACTGGCCACGTTTCGGGTCTCAGCGGCTGCGTTTGATGTCAAGCAGCCGGTGCAGGCCGCCCACCCAATGGTCTGGACATGCCTCCATTGTGCAGACCACGCCCCGCCAACGGCGTTCTAATGCCATTGGCACGCCACCTCCCGCCCCGCGACTGCCTCTGCCTGTCAATCAGGTAGAGGCGATCGCTGCCAAGAGATGCTCATAGCATCTCACTGGGCTCCCGCTGTGTGCACGCGCAGTATTCAGAATCACTGGGCTCCCGCTGTGTGCACGCGCAGTATTCAGAATCACTGGGCTCCCGCTGTGTGCACGCGCAGTATTCAGAATCACTGGGCTCCCGCTGTGTGCACGCGCAGTATTCAGAATCACTGGGCTCCCGCTGTGTGCACGCGCAGTATTCAGAATCACTGGGCTCCCGCTGTGTGCACGCGCAGTATTCAGAATCACTGGGCTCCCGCTGTGTGCACGCGCAGTATTCAGACGGCGATTGCTGTTGCAGCGATCCAGTCTGAATTAGCCCCAATATCCTGGGTTGCTGCGCGTTCACGTGATATTTATGGCAGTGTGAAAGGGGAATTACTGTGCACCTTGGTAAAACCATGCTGCACTGCAGGTGGGGCAGATGTAAAATGTGCAGAGAGAGTTAGATGTGCGTGTCCAAATGTCAATGTGCAAGTTGCAGTGTAAAAATAAAGTTGTCCAGCATTTGTGGGCTATACGCAAAAGCAGTCAGTATTTTCTCTTCATGCAAAAATAGAATGTAGTTGCACCCCTTGCATTGCCATAACCAGGGACGGATTGGGATGGAAAACCAGCCCAGGAAATTTATGGAAGCAGCCCTAATGGGAGTGTGGTCTGATAAGGGGGTGGAGTCTGTTGAGGGGCGGGATTTACCTAATAGGGCCTGACTGTATGCAATTGAGTCCTTCCTTGCGTCTTTTGCTGCAGTTGTGTCTGAGACCAGGGGCAGATTGGTAACTAAAAGTGGCCCTGTAAATTTTGTAGAAGTGGCCCGACATGGGCAGCACAAAAGGTATAACATACCGTGTACCCATGGCAGCATTACTGGATGGCAGAGTTGCTGCACTGCAGAAATGGAATAATATTATGAATGGGGCAATGCAGTGTACTGAGTGTGGAGGGCTGCCTGCCATGGTGGGAGTGGAGCCACATGACAACACACAAAACAAGCTCCGCAGACATGTCAGCCGACCAGGAATCTTCCTGGTGAGCCCTATGGCCAATCCGGCCCTGGCCATAACTCCCAACATTGACGGTGGGGAATTAGGGATCCAGTGTGCGCCAAAGGCGTGGGCAGCTGAAAAGAGGGCAGAACCTTGCGTGAAGAGGCGTGGCTTTGAGGCACTCCCCGTTTGCTTCACTGTGGGGGCGGTCCCCTCAATCTTCAAGATCCACCAGCCGTTGTGCGCGTGCGTGACCTTACACATTGCAGCCGCATCCAGGAAGGAGTGGGATTGACAGCGGCGCCCATCTGGGGCGTTGGGGTCTGGGGCGATCCAAACAGGGGTGGGCTGGGACCGTTTTTGAAGTGGCTGTGTGACGTCGGCAGTGGGTGCGTGACAGCGGTAGACCTTCTGACAGCGCAGGCAGCCATGGGTCAACCTTAGTTCCGATGTGCGGACGCATCAGGAGGTGGCCTCACACAGGCAGGGCGGCCTTGCCCTGTGCTGGGCAGCCCCCAACATGTGAGGAGATGAACACAGAGTTCGCTGCGTGTGCAGCGATCTGCGTTCATCTCTGAATAAAGTCCTTATTCCCATAAGCTTTGCTACAGCAATTTGAAAATGTGACCTCAACCCAATTTCATCAGAGATCCGAACAGTTGATCACAGGGTCCCCGCAATGCAGGTCAGCGGTACTAAGGGCAAATTTTACTTAAAAAGACGGTTAAAGTGAGTGCAAGTTGTCTGTAATAGATTACTCAACCTAAAACATATAAAAGCATAAAATGCTGTTTTGAAGACAAGGGGTGTTCACACCAAATATTGATTTTATGTATATGCCTTTGCATTTTGCATCTTTGCATCCTTCCATTTGCTTTGCTTTTTGTTATTTGATAAAAAAAAAACTATTAACACTCCTATTTATGAAAGCATTCCTACTGGAAACATTTTGTCCACACCTGCCTGAAACTTTTGCACAGTACTGTAGATAGATATATAATTATACACAGTACAGTATATATTATATGTAATAAATTATGTTTATCAGGAAACTAGAAAGTTGCTTGCACATTTCTCTGTGCAATGATTTAATTCTTGTAAGGACTCAAAGTATTTTGTTGCATTCTTCTTGATGTCTAGTTTGTCGATGGAAAAAGGAAGAAAGGCGTCTGTCAAATTGATTAAGTGAAATCTCATTAGAGGACATAACACGAGGTAAAATCTGCATATTCATGTACAGATAAAACTGTTGTTGCTGAGTTGTGAATAGAAGAAAAAACCTGAGAGCTGGAACTCCGGGTTTGAAGTAGGTCTGAGCAGCAATAAATGGGGAATTTTCTGCAGTATTGTGAAAGGAGCTGTTATTTCCATTCTTCCTCTTTTATTTTGTAGACGTTTCCAGTGAATTAACCAAATGTGTGAAATAACGGCACTTCCGCAGAAGAACATGGAAAACAAAATCAATAATGAGAGCTTATGTTCAAAAGGGGTTTAGTATGAAATACCTACAAGAAAAATCCAGACGGTCAAAATAGTGAAATTTAAAATACAGACAAGGTCAAAATACATTTAAAATGTCGACAGGTCAAAAAGTCGACACAAGTTTTTAATTTTTTTTTTTGGTGTGTATGCTGACTTAGGTCGCCATGCTTCAGGCGCGCTGTCTTGCTGCGCTCGGCACACCATTATATTCCCCCTCCAGGTCCACTGGGATAGTAAAGTTTGAACAAGTCGGTTTCAATGAAAAAATCATGAAAAACTCATGTCGACTTTTTGACCTGTTGATATTTTAAATGTCGGTATTTTGACCATGTCGTGTTTATGGCCTTGTCGGTATTTTTACCATCGGTCAATGGTTGTCGGTATTTGTAACATTTACTCAGTAAATTTCTTTGATAATATAATTTCAAGGCTGAACAGCACAGAGGAAGCCAGCATTATTGCTACAATAGCATCAGTCTTGCAGGAGGTACCCTTGCAGCGATTTACCTATCTCCTATATAATAGCCCAGCTCTGTGACTTTGTGCCTGTGTGTATAACGCATCTCTCATTGGGTTAGTGGCAGGTCTATCACACCCAGTCCACAGCTGATTGGGCAACAAACTCCCTCCCACACAGGTTACATCCAATGGGAGGCTCTGCCCTTTGCCTGCTGTGTTTTCACAGAGCAGGATTAGCAATGGGACTGATGGAGCTGCAGCTCCAGCCCCACACCACAAAATAGACCCACTGCATCTGCAGCAACATACCCTCCAACAATGTACACATAAACATTGATACAAATTCGAAAAGGGGGCGTGGTCACGGGTACAGCCACGTGGCCACGCCCCATTTCCCATACTTTCAATGGAAGCTTGGAAAGTCAATAATCGGTACAGACCATAAAAAAAAGGGACTGTACCTGCCAAAAAGGTGCAGCTGGAGGGTATGCCACTGCATCTGCAGCAAGTTTCTGCGCTGCAGATAGGGGAAAAAAACATCCTTTTACTGCAGCGTCCTATATCCTGCTGCCTGGCCGCCTGCCCCCAACAATCCCCAGTCCCTAGCCGCAGCGCAGGTGGAACAAAAGCTGCTGCGGCCACCGGCATACATGTGTATGAAAGCGGCGCAGCAGAAGGCTTTCATAGCCCTCCCTGCGCCGCATACTCTCTGAGCCCCGGAGCCTCTCTGCGCGTGATGTCACAGAACTGCCTCCCCGCCACAGCCGCGCCCAGATCCCCAGAGGCCCTGACTCCGCAACACAGCACCTGGGCTGCCGGCCTGGAAGCCCCGAGATGGCTAATGTAATGGATAGAGTGGGTGATATCGCGGAGGGTAATGTCTGGACACTGAATCAATGTAAAAGGTGACAGTGCTGTGCAGTGCAGTGGGTGTGCAGTCAGGGATGGTGCTAGGGTGTTGGGCGCCCCCTTGCAAACTATAAATTGGCAACCTCGCATACTTTACAAAGGCACAGCGCACATAATACCCCCTGTAGTAGAGACACTTACACATGTAACGCCCCCTGTACCAGAGACGCTTACACATGTAATGCCCCCTGTACCAGTGACGCTTACACACATAACGCCCGCCCCCTGTACCTGTGACGTTTACACACGTAACGCCCCCCCTGTACCAGTGACGCTTACACACGTAACGCCCCCATGTACCAGTGACGCTTACACACGTAACGCCCCCTGTAGCAGTGACGCTTACACATGTAACGTCCCCTGTAGCAGGGATGCTTACACACGTAATACCCCCAGTAGCAGTGACGCTTACACACGTAACGCCCCCTGTAGCAGTGCCGCTTACACACGTAACGCCCTCTGTACCAGTGCCGCTTAGACACGTAACGCCCTCTGTACCAGTGATGCTTACACGCGTAACGCCCCCTGTATCTGTGATGCTTAGACACGTAACGCCCCTGTATCTGTGCTGCTTAGACACGTAACGGCCCCTGTACCAGTGATGCTTACACACGTAACGCCCCCCTGTACCAGTGATGCGTATACACGTAACGCCCCCTGTACCAGTGACGCTTACACACGTAACGCCCCCTGTACCAGTGACGCTTACACACGTAACGCCCCTCTGTACCAGTGACGCTTACACACGTAACGCCCCCTGTACCAGTGATGCCTACACACGTAACGCCCTCTGTACCAGTGCCGCTTACACACGTAACGCCCCCTGTAGCAGTGACGCTTACACACGTAACGACCCCTGTACCAGTGACGCTTACACACGTAACGCCCCCCTGTACCAGTGACGCTTACACACGTAACGCCCCCCTGTACCAGTGACGCTTACACTCATAACGCCCCCCTGTACCAGTGACGCTTACACGCGTAACGCCCTCTGTACCAGTGCCGCTTAGACACGTAACGCCCTCTGTACCAGTGATGCTTACACACGTAACGCCCCTGTATCTGTGATGCTTAGACAAGTAACGCCCCTGTATCTGTGCTGCTTAGACACGTAATGCCCCTGTACCAGTGATGCTTACACACGTAACGCCCCCCTGTACCAGTGATGCTTACACACGTAACGCCCCCTGTACCATTGACGCTTACACACGTAACGCCCCCCTGTACCAGTGACGCTTGCACACTTAACGCCCCCTGTACCAGTGACGCTTACACACGTAACGCCCCCTGTACCAGTGACGCCTACACACGTAACGCCCTCTGTACCAGGGCCGCTTACACACGTAACGCCCCCTGTAGCAGTGGCGCTTACACACGTAATGCCCCCTGTACCAGTGACGCTTACACACGTAACGCCCCCCCTGTACCAGTGAAGCTTACACACATAACGCCCCCCTGTACCAGTGACGCTTACACACGTAACGCCCCCTGTACCAGTGATGCTTACACACGTAACGCCCCCTGTAGCAGTGACGCTTACACACGTAACGCCCCCCTGTACCAGTGATGCTTACACACGTAACGCCCCCCTGTACCAATGACGCTTACACACGTAACGCCCCCCTGTAGCAGTGACGCTTACACACGTAACGCCCCCGTAGCAGTGACGCTTACACACGTAACGCCCCCTGTACCAGTGCCGCTTACACACGTAACGCCCTCTGTTCCAGTGCCGCTTAGACACATAATGCCCCTGTATCTGTGCCGCTTAGACACGTAACGCCCCCTATACCAGTGCCGCTTAGACACCTAATGCCCCCTTTACCAGTGATGCTTACACATGTAGCGCCCCCTGTACCAGTGATGCGTACACACGTAGCGCCCCCCTAAACTACAACTCCCAGCAGCCCTTAGCGCCATATAATAAAAATATTGCACGCCACAAGGGTGTGCAAGGGATAAGGGGCGTAGCCCCTTACGACGGTGTGAAGAGCGCCCGTAGGGCGCGATGAATCACCTAGTTGATTTATATCTGAGAGATGTGCAGCCACAAACATATTATACAGTTATGGGGGCTATCTATGGTACAATGGAAAATGGTTTTGGTTCTACGTTTTAAATTTTACTTATTTAACTGATCAGGGCCAGCTCTGACCAATTTCATTCCCTAGGCAAGATACTGGCTGGTGCGCCCCCACCCCCTAATTTACCAAATGGGCGTGGCCTTGTGACAGTGTGTCTCCAGCAATCAAATCTCTCCTGATTGTATGTCGCCGGCAATCCAATCCCCAACCTATCTCTTTACCAAGCTCTCATAATTTACTTATCTTTATCTTCTTCCCACTGCTTCTCTCCTCTGCACTGCACTGTGTGCTGTGAATAAAGGGGGTACACACGGAGAGATCCATGCTTAATTTCTAAGCAATCTGACTAGATTGCTTAGAAAGTAAGCACGGATCTCTCCGTGTGTATGCCCCATAGCTATAGCGATGTGCGGCCCTGGGTGTCGCTATCACCGGTACTAGATTGGCCTGCATGCAGGCACAATCTAGTAGTTCGCTCACTTCACTGCTGTGTGAAGTGAGCGTCTCTCCCCCCCCCCCCCCCACTCGCTCAGCACACATCGCGCTGTGTGCTGAGCGGGGTAAGAGATGTGTGCTGAGCGGTCTGTGCTAGATTGCTCAGCACACATCTCCACATCTGTACCCCTCTTAACACTGACATGACCTTAGGTCATGCCAGCGTCACACTGATGGAAGCTGCAGGAGCTGTTTTGATTGGTGCTTGGCTATACACTTACAGACTTTATGCTGCTACTGCTCTTCTGCTGCTGCCGCCTGTGGTATAAGTGCAGTATTGCCAGAAAGCCTGTACATCCCATCGGAGGCCAGCCACTGTCAGCTGGGACTTCTGAAATCTGGAGCCGGCATGGAGCTTAGGTGTTAAGCCTGCCCAGATGCCCTTAGGCTTTTGCCTGTACTGCCTATGCCTACATCCAGCTCTGTAACTCTTACAGCATTTGTTACTACTGTACAGACAACACTCAAGTTTTCTTGTGTACTGTTTTTCTTAAGTGTTGCCAGTATGTTAACAATGAACACTATGTGATTTTTCTGTTAGTGGAAGGACCACTACACGCTAAGCAAATTTTCCTGTATAAGTTACAGATGTTCTGCCACAGCACACTGAATTTGTATATGCCCGCCCACAAGGAGGATGATATAATAAGGATAAACCCCAGGAAATATGAGCGAATTACCAAGAACTCACACACTGCACATTACTGGAACTTTTTGGCCGATATGTTTTGTAAGACTGACTAATTGGTTGATTGAAGCTGAACATTTCTGCCCATTTTTGGATGTCTTATCTGCGTTTGACTAAAATGCTCATGCATGCACACTACACAGTAATATAGGGTGATCACCCGATTATTGGAAAATGTCAGCAATAATTATACAGGTCCAGATTTATCAAGCCTTGAGTGATAAATTGCATGGTGATAAAGTACCAGCCAATCAGCCCCTAACTGTCATTTTTCCAACACAGCCTGTAACATGGCAGTTAGGAGCTGCTTGGTTGGTACTGGTTGGTTGGTCCTACTGCACATGCAAGAAACTCTGGGAAAATGGTGTAGCGCCATTTTCCCAGTGATTTCTGCAATACTGCTGCTGCACCATGGGACTGCGGAGGATAAGTTTTAAAAATAATAGGTGCAGGATGTGCGGTGTGGGTGCATGTGCCCCGCACAAACTGCACCCATTATAAATACGCCAGGATTTACTATGTGCTATAGTGTGTTCCTAACTTCACTGTTACAAGATATGTACAGTGAGGATGAATCAGGCAGATTTGAGGTAACGTTTATCAAGTACATTCTACAAAATGATAGGCTAAAGTTGATTGGTTGCTATGAGCAACTTCTCTTCTCCACTCTTTCTCACGTGAAGATTTAATGGTAAAACATCTACAATTTTTCAAGTACAAAGATGCTTATAACTAAAGAAGAGAAGGTATAGCACAGTGTAATAGGTTCCAGGACACTTTTTTTTATTTCTTTATTAACATTTACTTATATAGTGCCAGCATATTCTGTTATGCTTTACAATTGTGAATAAACTAGAGATGAGTGGGTTCGGTTCCCTGAGAACCAAACCCTACCTTACTTCACTAATCGAGCCCGGATCCGAGTCAGGCTCGGGTTTTCCCGCCTGACTCGGAAACCAGAACGAGGCAAAACGTCATCATCCCGCTGTCGGATTCTCACTGGGTTTGGATTCCATATAAGGAGCTGCGCCTCGCCGCCATTTTCACTCCGGCATTGGAGAGTGTAGCAAGAGGACGTGTCTCCGTCCTCAGTGTCCTGCATCAGTACAGTGGTAGTGTCTTGTGCTGCATCAGTCCAGTCACACTGTTGGTGTCCTCTGCTGCCATATGTCCAGTGCTGCTGTATAAGTCCAGTCCATTGCAGTGGTGCTGTGTTGTGCTGCATCAGTACAGTGGTAGTGTCTTGTGCTGCATCAGTCCAGTCACAGTGGTGGTGTCCATATAGGAGCAAATAAAGAATATGCACACACTGCATTCGTTATAAATATGCCAGTGGTCTTCACATAGTTTACAGTAGTGTTGCAGATCCTAGGTTCCAAACAAATGGATGATGATTCAATATCACATGCAATGGAGGTCAACTGAAGGTGATACAAGTGTGGATCCAAGGCATTTGCTGAGGCAATGTCTATTGTGGTGAATCAAACTATACAAAAGGAGAGTTCCATAGATTTCCAAGGTGGACCCCAATATTTAAAATAGTCTAAAATCAGCTTCTTCTGAGGCAACTGGAAATATTAATTGTATAAAATGGTGTTACAGGAATATCATATAGATTTTATTCCCACCATACAAAATAATTTGTTAAAAATAATAATAATAATAATAAATAAATAAAACCAATAAAAGGAAGGGAAAGAGTGATAGGTATAGGTCCCCTCTAAAGAACTAAAGGTGCATACACATGGTGAGATATTGACTAAGTGACGATTTTGACTTTACGATTCGCTAGAACTCCCCGGACCCCAGAACCACCGATTTTGACTATATTTACCTGAGATTTTGACTAATTGCCAGTTTTGACTATACTATGTACTAGATTGTACACAATATAGTCAAAATTGCCTTGCCTACACAGTCTGTTTTTTCTTGCGATACCGACCCTACAGGACCGCGCATCAATATCGCAAGCTGTATACGCACAGTGCGATATGTGGTAACTTTTCTTACAATTTTGACTATATAGTCAAAATCGTAAGAAAACATTGCACAGTGTGTATGCACCTAAAGGGTTTCCCTGGATGCTGTTCACTTCCTATATTTATTTATTTTTCTTTGTTTTATTTAATTACTATTTTTTTTAATTAGGTTTGTTTTGTACTATATCTGCCTGCCATAAATAGGTAGGAACCCAAAAGCACAATCCATTTTGTGCACTGGTAACTGCCAACAATTATTTATTGTCCCCTAATTATCATGATTACAATGTTCCAGTGCCCGGAACAAGTAAGACAATATAAATATATCCAAATGCTAAATATGTTTTAATAGACATTAAATGATTACTTTTAATTATACATATTTTTATCTTTCGCACCAGAGGTCTATAACACTTATATTCAATAGGTCAGGTATCCCTATTTCCTCACTGGAAGCTTTAGATTGTTTACATACTACTATTTATAAGGAGACATGCTTCCATGTCATAGCAGCCATTATGGGATGGATTACACCTGTTAGAAATAAATATGGCTCTCTCTGATCAGGACGTGATTGGATAGAAGGTTGACACGTCATCAGTATCCTGCATACCCCCCCCCCCCCCCCCCATCCCTACCAACACATTTATCCTTAAAGGATATGGCTACCTTTATATAGTAAGGAAGGATGCCAGCTTTTCTGTGAGACTACAACTACTGTCTGACCCTCGTAAATGCTGTGTGGAGGTTTCAGTGGTCACGGCAGTGAGATCTGTATGGAGGTGAGGAGAGACAATTGTAACTGAGCTGTAGTAGGACCATGCTGGGCAGTAATACATGCTCACTGTCCAGTATCTTGATTGATATGGCCCTTGGGGTGTAGTATGACATGTCATTTCGACATGGACATCAGGTCAACAAATAAATAATATGTTGACAATCACAAATGTTGATATGGTTAAGTTATCGAGATGTTCATAATGTCGACCTTTAAAACGTTGTTGCTATGGCCAACTCTTTCACCTGTTCTCTTTATACACTAGTGGTCAGAGTAGCATGTGGTCAGGTCTTCCAGTCAGAGATTTGCAGACATTCCTATGACCCTGGTACTTAGCGTCGGAAGGACCACCCTACAGTCTTGTAACTAGGGCTGTACTCCGGAGAGCTCCTCCCCTACTACCTCACCTCCATGACACTGCTGTGTTGTTCGGTGGTAAAAAGCAACATACAATTGGGGTAAATTAATATAATGGACTGTGAATTGAATCACTATAGTTTTTCCAACTAATCAAAGAGTTATAAAATGTTTCCAGGGAAGATATTATATGTGCCATGAGTAATGTGACATGACCAGTGGTGGCTCTAGAGGTGGGGCTGCAGCACAGTCCAAAGTTCAACTAGGGGAGCCACACCAACTGTCAGTGAGTCAGTTTTAGATGACAGTTGGTGGCAGTAGGTGTGACTCCCTTATTTGAAATTTGGACTGTGCTGCAGCCCCACCTCTAGAGCCACCACCGGACATGACTCTGAATATCTGTAATCTTTTACTGTTTACCATGAGTTGGCTGGGTACAGATAATTTGGCTATGGAAAAGATATAGGGGTCTATTCATGAAGCAGTGAAAAGAGTGGAGAAATTAGCCTGTGGAGAAGTTGCCCATGGCAACCAATCAGCTACTCTGTACAATTGTATATTATGCAAATGATAAATGTTACTTCAATGTTGATTGGTTGCCATGGGCAACTTCTCCACTGGCTCACTTCTTCACACTTTTCACTGCTTCATAAATATACCCCATTGAACGCCCTCATCTTCAAAGCTTAACTTTGGTGAGAAGCTGAACTTTAGCATAACATTGCCTGGTTACTCTGTATATTAATGCGGTGATAGAGGTTAAGGAAGAAATGTCATTATGTATGCAATTGTTGCAGAAATTAAACCAATTCAAGGGTTCCCATACTCTGCCATTGCAGTCCAGGTTTTAAGAATATCCATCTTAAGTCCAGATGTTTAAATCAAATTGACTGAGGTAATAACAAAGTCACCTATGCTCAAGCATGGATATCCTTAAAACGTAGACTGCAATGGTGGTGTTTGAGAAACTGCACCGATATACAATATAGGCGCTTTCTTGCTGAGGAAATTGAGGTATTCTTTTAACACAGTTTTGGGAAAATGTGCCCATTATACATTTCCAAAGGAAGTTGATATCTGCGTAAAAGTCTAAATAACTTTAAAACCCCTTCAATAAATGCTGAGGTTTGAGAGAAAAGAGCAGACAGCGTGTAAGTATTCATCAGAACCTTGGAAATTTTGGTGCCCTGGGCCAGAAAAAGTATTCGCGCCCCCCCCACCCAAATTTTTCAAACAGAGACATAAGGCGAGCCCTGGCGCCCAGTGAAAGCACTTGCTATGATGCCCTTGTATAAAATTTATATTTTGCAGTCCTTGTTAAAACTAATATTCTGATATATAATATGATGTAAAACTAATATAGAATTAGAATCATCTTTATTGCCAAGTATATCAGTACATAATACACAAGGAAATTGTTTCCGATAACTACCGCTCTCAGACAGAAAAAAGAAAAGAGAAAAAGAAGAAAAAGAAAACAACAACGTGACCTAAACATAGAGAAGGGAACATAATGGATGCTTGAATACATGGTTCGATTGCGAAAGTGAATAGACAAAGCAAGTGTCGAGTTGACCAAGATAGTCGCTTGGGAAAAGAAACTGTTCCTGTGTCTAGCAGTTCTCACGAGCCACAGGCTGTACCGTCTTCCAGATGGCAGCCACCGGAACAGGTCATGAGCAGGGTGGGAGTGGTCATCAATGACCCTTTCCGACCATTTCCTAACCCTAGCCCGGTAGATATCCTCGATTGCCGGGAGATTTGTCCCAATGATTTTTTTCCACTGCCCCTACTATTCGTTGTAGTCTATTCCTGTCGTGAGTTGAGGCCGAGCCAAACCACACTATTATTGAGGTGCAGAGAACAGATTGAATGATTGCCGAGTAGAAGAGGATCAGAAGTTCCTGCGGCAGATTGAGCTTCCTTTGTTGGCGTAGGAAGTACAGTCTTTGTTGAGCTTTTCCGGCAATAATATATTGATATTATGGGGCAATTTGAAGCCAATATAGGACAATATTTGACATTATGGGGCAATTTGAAGCTAATATAGTAAAGCTAATATAGTAAAGATATATGGCAAAGTAGGTGATAGGTCGATATACTGTATGTTTATTTATTATAATTATAAAAGGGTACATCACTAGAATCAGATTAAATTACATGGTTGTTTATTAAAGTCATTTTTATTAATACACATTATTTATGATGAGTTTGTACAACTGGGATAGAGGAATCCAGCCAGCGTTATACAGAAAATAATCAGTTTTTGTGCAGGAAGCAACAGGTTACACTATGGGATTCTGCTATTATGCTATTATTTAGATTAGCATAATATCCACTTACTAACACACATTATTAAAATTTACTAGAGTTTGTCAGGATCGGGTTAGAGCCAGCCGTTACTTAGTGCGACGCCGGCTTCCATGGGTCAGGGGTGCTGTCAGATGTCAGCTGCGGCACCAACCAGTGGCCGCGATACATGCTGTGGTTCTGTCTCAGAATACACTCTAGTGGAATGCATGGAGTATACAGGAGTCTGGGTAGCCATGTTACAGAGTCAGCTGATCGCAGTAATGCCCAATGGGAACCCTAGAATTGCTCAGCTGATTACTCCCACCAATATCAGTCTGTCTCAGGGTATATAAGTGGGATCCTGGGAACAGGAAGTCGCTTGAACAACTTCCTTCTTCAGTGCATGCTTCTGTGTGTTGTTGCTCTAGGTTCTAGGCTTCACTCGGTGTCTCCACGTGTTCACCATGAAGAATATTCCTGATTCCCTGACAGATCGCCGATCACTGATGTATGGAGGCCTTAAATCAACACTACGGAGGTCAATCCCGAGATCAGTATTGGCAGGATCCTGGGATTTATGCCTAAAATTGGCCTGAGATTCGAACCCGGGATTGGCGCTTCCAACACCAGGGATTTCAGGATTAGAAAGCCCCCTTGTTTTTTTTAAGGCCAGGCAGTGTTGAGCATCCTCAGGAGGCTCAGATGCTTCACAGCTCTGTCCTCCCAGCTCCTGCTGTCCCGGCTGTGCACACTGTGCAGCGTGATGTGAAGTCAGAGTTCACGCTGCGCAGTCTGACGCCAGCAGCCTGCACTGCCCGGACCAAACCTCGTCGCCTGCAGCAAGTGAACCCACCTGCACTCCCAAAGTATGGTGAGTAGTTCCATGGGCTGGGTGGGTCCGGGAAGTGGGGGAGGGCACTGAAGATTTTCATTTTTAAATCTTCAACCCAATCCTGGGTATCTCGGGAATCCCAGGATTGATCATTTTTCAATCCCGATACCTGGGATTAAAATAAAAAGGCCTGAGATTGGCCTCTCTAGTCAGCACCAGAGTGCCATTGTGTTTGTACAGTGCATCCGGAAAGTACTCACAGCGCTTCACCTTTTCCACATTTTGTTATGTTACAGCCTTATTCCAAACTTGAATAAATTAATTTCTCCCTCAAAATCCTACACACAATAATGACAACGTGAAAAAAGTTGTTTTGAGATTTTTGCAAATTTACTAAAAATAAAAAATGAAGAAATCACATGTACATAAGTATTCACATCCTTTGCTCAATACTTTGTTGATGCACCTTTGGCAGCAATTACAGCCTCAAGTCTTTTTAAATATCATGCCACAAGCTTGGCACACCTATCTTTGGGCAGTTTCGCCTATTCCTCTTAGCAGCACCTCTCAAGCTCCATCAGGTTGGATGGGAAGCGTCGGTGCACATCTCTAGAGATGTTCAATTGGATTTAAGCCTGGGCTCTGACTGGGCCACTCAAGGACATTCACAGGTTTGTCCTGAAGCCACTCCTTGGATATCTTGGCTGTGTGCTTAGGGTCGTTGTCCTGCTGAAAGATGAACCATCGCTCCAGTCTGAGGTCAAGAGCACTCTGGAGCAGGTTTATCATCCAGGACGTTCCTGCCACTGAAAAACATCCCCACCGCATGATGCTGCCACCACCATGCTTCACTGTAGGGATGGTATTGGCCTGGTGATGAGAAGTGCATGGTTTCCTCCAAACATGACTCCTGGAATTCACACCAAAGAGTTCAATCTTTGTCTCATCAGACCAGAGAATGTTTCTCATGGTCTGATAGTACTTCAGATGCATTTTGGGAAACTCCAGGCGGGCTGCCATGTGCTTTTTACTAAGGAGTGGCTTCCATCTGGCCACTCTACCATACAGGACTGATTGGTGGATTGCTGCAGAGATGGTTGTCCTCCTGGAAGGTTCTCCTCTCTCCACAGAAGAATGCTGTAGCTCTGACAGAGTGACCATCGGGTTCTTGGTCACATCCCTGACTAGGGCCCTTTTTCCCGATCGGTCAGTTTTAATGGCCGGCCATCTCTAGAAAGAGTCCTGGTGGTTCTGAACTTCTTCCATTTACGGATGATGGAGGCCACTGTGCTCATTGGGACCTTCAAAGCAGCAGACATTTTTTTTTTTTACGTTGTCATTATGGGGTATTGTGTGTAGAATTTTGAGGTAAAAAATTTATTTATTCCACTATTGAATAATGCTGTAACATAACAAAATGTGGAAAAAGTCAAGCGCTGTGAATACTTTCTGGATGCACTGTATATATATTTGTTTATTGTTAGGAAAATCTACCTCTTGTGCCAAAGATTTAGATAACCCTTCTGAGCGCCAACCTATATCTCCTGTTTTTACTCAATATCAGTAGCTTCTAGTGAATTTGTAAGCTGCAGTCTCATGTCTACTGGCTAAGCCCTCACAAAATGTCTGCCTCCTCTATGTATTGGCAAAAGATACACTATAATATAATTAAGGCACTTTTAGAGCATACTGGTGCTGAGAGAAAGTCTATACATATTGTAGTCTATAATCACTTAACAAGACAATGTTTTGCCTTACAGCCTCACTAAATATCAGCCAGTAAGGTTAAATGCGTGTCTAATGAACTCATTTCTAACACAGAACGTGGAGTCACAAGCACAGTTCCATCTCATTATTATGCACGGTGGTCAAGTAAGAGATTAATGGCAATGTCACCTGCTGCAGTTACAAGAGACCTGTTCATTAACAACCAGCGTCAAAAGTAAGATACCAGACAGCAAATCCAAGTCCAACAAGTGGTTCTGTCATTCATTCCCTCTTTACACAAGGACATAGAGGTTCCTTTATAGATGTGTTTTCCAGGCCCTGCTGTGAGCTGTAGGTATGAGAGTAGCTGCTGATTTATTAATTATAGCTTCAATCAAAGTGTCACCTGCAGACACAGAAATCTTTGTCTGGAAATAATAATATTATTTAGGTCCATATGCTATTGTAGACCAAAGCTTTGACGTTATACAATATTTATTTCTAAAACGCAATTAATGCCCAGGTCTGTGATTAACTGAAAGACAAAAAATAAAATAAAAAAAAATAAAAAAATTAAAAAATTGTTTTCATACTTTCAATGTCAGCATTCGAAGAATGGAGCCTGCCAAAACAGTCAGACCCTGTTGTCAGAAAGGCCACATTCTCGCCAATGAGTAAACTGAACAAGTCCAGTGAACAAAATGGGCAGGAAAAAAAATCTCAATTAGTTGTCTTTATTTAGTGAACAGCAAGGGGTCCTCAACCATACTATAGAATTATTGCAGGAGAACTGGGGCCTCTTTACCGGCTTATTAGCATTTTCTGGTGTGCTGCTGATGGAAGGCTGTTGCCTCCTAAAACTGTTGGGAGGAGCCCTTTGTCCTTTTGTCCTTTGGAACCAGCAGGAAGTGCCCCCCACATGTCTGAGACATTCTGGGGCACCTCCATTCCTTACTTATTCTACAGATTAAGACTTGCGCTAGCAACATCAATGTTTAAAAAATATTTAAGCGGATTATATGTGCAACAGAAAAAAAAAACAAAAAACATTTCCCTGAAAATTAAATAAACAGTCTGTGTGTGCTTACTGGTGTATTGATTCCATTTGGCCAAGCAATATGCAAACGGAATGTTTTAATGTAAGGATCCGCAATAATCTCATTATAAATAAAACATAGAGATTGTGTTTGGGACAATGACAAGTCTTTTCCATATAGGAGGATATTTGGTGCTTTAGGGAACGCACTATCATTTACTAAATTAACAGGTTGTCTTATCAACTGCCATAAGCATTGAAGTGTAATTATTTTTGTACTGATCAATAGGCTTGAATGAGGCATTGATTTTTGCAGATTTTAAGGGTTGGGGTTAAATTACCTTCAGTTCTTTTAACAAAATCACATTTGTTTTTTTCATGGCTATTGTGCATTTCACTTACCCAGATATGTTTAGCCTGTATTATCCTCTTCAATATTTGCTGCATTTTATTAATTTAATTTCTGCCAAATCCATTTTTTACGGATACGAGAGGTGGCAAGAGGGTGACCAAACCCATGAAATATATGCAGTTGTGTCTTTTGCCAGTTACAGCCATCCAACAATTTCTGCTTAAAGATTTATGAATTCAAACGCACATTTCTGAATATATAATAGCTGTGTTCAAATAACAATACGCTCTTATTTACTCTTCATGGATAGTTGAACTGTATCTTTAATAAAAAAAAATGTTTTTTTTTTTTTAAAATACCATACACAGAAAATGAAAGGATTTTATATCTTACAATTTACAACATATACAAAGAGCTGCTGGTAAAATTTAATTATTTACTCTTTATTAATTACGTTTATTTTTTTGAAGCAATTTTTAGATTATTGCCGAAACTGCATTTACGGAAAAAATAAAAACAAGGTAAAAAGAAATGTTATGTATAATTCCTTCTTCCAGAATGAAACTGTAGTTGTTCTGTAGTGGGAGCAACATTCCCCCCTCTACCCTGCATTTTAGAAAAATGTAACCCTTCCAATGCTGCTACTGTAGCCAGGCCAACTGTAACTAGTTCCATTTCAATCACTGCTGTGTCAGACAGCTATGTCCAGCCGGCCTTAATAAGCTAGAAGGCTGCTTTAATTTGAACTGTACCCGTTGTTAATGGGGACTAAACGCTTTTGCAAACCTTTCTCTGATATTACAACCGCATCTATGGAATCCTAAATGGTTGGGTAAGGGCGGCGTGAAGATGATGCAAAATGTTGGTGGTGTTATAGATAGAATATATATATATATATATATATATATATATGCGAAAAAAGAACGAGGCAGCACTCAGAGGCTTTGAACTGCAAAGTGACTTTAGTGCAGAGACTGCAAAAGCAAATCAACGTTTCGGGGTACTTAACCCCTTCATCAGGATAACAAACATTGCAAACCAACTACCATTTATAGGTGCACTCACCCCCTGGAATCTTCCCCATGCCTGGATCCACTTCCCCATGCCACGCCGTTCCGGGCCAGCGGGATCCAGGCATGGGGAAGATTCCAGGGGGTGAGTGCACCTCTCATTTGTAATACTTTCGAATACCAGCTCATTTGTATCAATGGAAACGTTATTACTGATACTTACATGCACTTTTGGGATAAGTAGCAGGCTTCCCCTTATATGTTACAAAGGATATTATGGGACCAGTAATGTGATCTTTGGAATAATTATAACAGAAATTTAGGGCGTGATTCGGAGCTGTATGCAGATATATTGCCCATACATTGCAGATATATTGGGGCAATTTCCTGATCCACCGATGACTGGGAATATTAAACATGTTTAAAAATCCCCGATCGGATTGGGATCAGCAATCATGGATTTTTAACATGTTTAATTTCCCCCCGATTCCCAGAAAGATAACGGCAGATTGGCGGTGCCTGATTGTGCCCATGTAGAGACGTCACACTAATTTTAAACACACCCCCGGACTTCCATTGGCTAGTTGCACAGAAGTCTGGGGGCAAGCTTAGAATTGTTAGCATGTTGCCGTATGCTGAGTCCTGGGAGGCACATGGCGCCTGATACACACAGCGCTGCTGATCTCCGGGGGAACCAGCCAGCCAGCACATATATTACATACATCAGAGCATGTATGTTTATATGTGCTAAGCGGTTCCCCCCTTGCACTATATGGTCGACGCTGCAGCCGCCGCTGGTGTGTCAGTGAAAGTGGATACTTAGATGACTGAATACTCACATATCTGCCCGGCCATACTCGGACAGATAAACTGCACCTGTCAGAGGGCTAGGGCAAGTTTATGGTATAAGGACACACCAATCAGTATTCCTGCATGAATAGCTGCTGACAGTGTAGCGGCATTTGCATAGTCTCAGACTGCGACCACCAATAGACAATGCCTGCCGCCACTTCTGTGTCCTCTGAATCAGGACCTTATATTAGCCTTACAGTACATGGAGGAAACACAAAAAGACAATACATGCAATATCCACAGACTCAAACCCAAGGCTCCATTACTGGAAGGCAGTAAAGCTGAAACAAATGTAAAGAACATTATGTCTATACCATGTTTGATAACGGCTTCTGCTTTAAGTAATGTCGCTCCTAGCTACAGTACGCAGAAATCTCCAGCATTAGTGATCTGGGGCAATGTCAAATATTTGTCAAGTCAATATAACCTTGGACAAGATGAAATAGGATTTCTTAATGTGCACGTATTGTATATATAAAAGGTGAGCACTGGGTCACTCACAAGTCTGTCAATGTGACACTATGTAAAAAGAAATAAATACATAAAAAATGGCCTGAAATCTTAAATATACTTTCTTATACCCCTTTTCAGACATAAGGTAAAATTACCGGGTTAAGCAG